>NC_091168.1:21116936-21155102 GCF_040958095.1 Procambarus clarkii | reverse complement strand
TATGTTGACGTCCACCACAACAGCCAATCACAGGAAGGAATCGGCAAAAAACTCCGCCTACTAAATGACGCCATCTTGACGATGCAGTACAACAGCCTTGCTTATGGCTTTCATTTCCAACTGATCTGTCCAAATGTCCTTTTTTTCGGTCAAATCTAATTGAAAATTATTATATATATTTTATTATACTCAGCAAAATTAAATTTAAGATTGTGGTGTGTGTTGTGTATTTATATATATTTGTATCTGTTTTTGTTGGCATTTCTGATTTTAAAATTTACTTATTCAATTTTGCTTTTAGATATCAGTATGTCTGGACCATGTCTCCTCTAATTCATATTTCTTGGTGTCATTTATCTCCATGGTTTAAATCGTAAATTATGTCAGTGTTTTCAGCGATGTCTCACACTGCTTCCTGGTACTACTTCTACTCATCTACCACAGTCTCCTCGCACCTATTCTACCCATCTACTAAATAGGGCTATCTACTTCCCATCCAATTTGTTGTATAGCATTATGTAGACCTACCACGCATCTACGCCTCAATGTTAAGTTGTAGTGACTAGTGATGGTGGTGATTACTAGAGACATTTCTTGATGGTTCTTTGCTGGCTGTTGACTGTCTTAAGGGTTAGGGAGAATAGAAATAGCCTAAACTACTCTCTCCCTTTGAGATGTATTACTTTTCTTGTCTCAATAAACACACTTGAACTTAAGGGTTAATGAGCTCTCACAGCTGTGAAGATTGTCATCAAGTGTTGGTGTCTACTTCAGCTAAGCCACGATTCATCAAACACTAACCTGTCCACTTACGTGTTCACTTACGATAGTTATACATTTGTCTTCCATCATGGGTGGCTAAGTCTGTATTTATCAAGCAGTTTAAGAGCTGAGGGACGCTACGAGGTCGTTCCCGGTCCGAAGCTGTTATTTTTTTAGAGTAAACTGACTAATTAATAAGTACAAAGCCGCTATAAATGAGGAAAGATGTACAGGTGTTGTAAGGGGTAAGTGTACAAGTGTTCTAAATGGTAAGTGTACAGGTGTTGTAAGTGTACAAGTGTTCTAAATGGTAAGTGTACAGGTGTTGTAAGTGTACAGGTGTTGTAAGTGTACAGGTGTTGTAAGTGGTAAGTGTACAGGTATTGTAAGGGGTAAGTGTACAGGTGTTGTAAGTGTACAGTTAAGGCTCGGTGACTCCTGGTTCTGGCCACCATTAGTGTGAGGCTGGACACGGTAGCAGTGACTGATATAATATCATACTCGCAAATATATTAAATAATAATAGTAATAATTATAATATTTTTGGCTTATATCGAAGCTTCCCCCCCCCAAAAAAAAAAGTGTAACTTCTCCCTGGTACCTCCTTACTGGCAGGTGAAGAGAGTCATCAGGTGAAAGGAAACGTGCCCAACCTTTTCTGTCCCGCCGAGGAATCGTCCTTGTGAGACAATTGTTTGATTGTAGTTCACCGCGATCTTCAACACAAAGTGATTGTTCTGGGTTTATTTTATATGGTGTGTGTGTGTGTGTGTGTGTGTGTGTGTGTGTGTGTGTGTGTGTGTGTGTGTGTGTGTGAAGTGTACTGGTTGATCAGTCCAGCAACCAGGAGGCCTGGTCGACGACCGGGCCGCGGGGACACTAAGCCCCGGAAACACCTCAAGGTAACCTCAAGGTAAGGTGAATAAAGAGGATGGAGAGGCACACATGAAAGGGGAAAAGTTTAGAAATGGGAAATACAGTGAGAGATATGATAGGAGGCGGACTGGCCGCCTTGCTGACACAATGTGTGGGTGCTAACTTGCTGTGGAGTGTGCTTGGAGAGGCACCCACCCTCTCCAAGCCCCACGACCCCTCCCCCCACTCCCCACGACCCCCCACGACCCCCACGACCCCCCCTTCCCCCTCCCCCCCCACCATTCACCGACACAATAAAAAAGTGTTTGGCCATTAGGGACCTCGTAAATCCCAGCCTTGTGTCCCCCTCCTCCCCCCCCCCCTCCCAGGTCTCCAGCGTACTGGGAAATATAACCTATTGCTCCAGACTTAAGGACAGGCGGGCCTTGAAGGAAGTTTCTCCTGGGCTATCCTTATGGCCGTAACTTATTTTGAACTGCAGGATGCTCAACGGTACGGTAATCCTCTTGAAATAATTCGTTTAAAATGAAGGCAGTTAAACTATCACAGGAAGGAAAGGAGTTTAATATATACATACAGATTTATACATATACATGTATATAGACCCAAGATAAATTTATCGACCATTTCCTGCTCTTCACAATATATATATATATATATATTTCTCTTATACCGTTTTGTTTGATAGATTCACTGTTAACGTAATTCTCTCTTAACTCACTACCATCTAACCATTCTGCAAAGCTGTTCCTCACTATACTAAAATATCTCCACGAGGCCTAAAATAGGCCTATGTGCTAGGTCTACCCCCCCCCCCTCTTTAACATTCTTCCCGAGACCTCATCGATGGGTCCCTGACTAAGCCCAAAAGGTTTCACCATTTATTTCTTACCACTGGAAGCCTCTACAGTGGAAATCTTCCGTCAGTACTAGCCCTTTTTATGTCAGAATTATGAACAATAAAAAATTATTTGGACATAATTTGGACTTGACAGACACACATCTACATGTACGCAGATCCATATCCACGCAAATATGTACATTAAAACGCACGCACACACACACACACACACACATACACACACACACAGAGTTTTGGTCTGGGGTGTGTCATGTTTGTGTATCATACACGTGTGTGTGTGTGTGTGTGTGTGTGTGTGTGTGTATGTGTGTGTGTGTACTCACCTAATTGTACTCACCTAATTGTGCTTGCGGGGGTTGAGCTCTGGCTCTTTGGTCCCGCCTCTCAACCGTCAATCAACTGGTGTACAGATTCCTGAGCCTATTGGGCTCTATCATACCTACATTTGAAACTGTGTATGGAGTCAGCCTCCACCACATCACTTCCTAATGCATTCCATTTACTAACTACTCTGACACTGAAAAAGTTATTTCTAACGTCTCTGTGGCTCATTTGGGTACTCAGCTTCCACCTGTGTATGTGTGTGTGTGTGTGTGTGTGTGTGTGTGTGTGTGTGTGTGTGTGTGTGTGTGTGTGTGTGTGTGTGTGTGTTTGTGTGTGTGTGTGTGTGTGAAACCTAGAACCCAAATGAGCCACAGGGACGTTAGAAAGAACTTCACCATCAGAGTAGTTAACAGATGGAATGCATTAAGCAGCGATGTGGTGGAGGCTGACTCCATACACAGTTTCAAATGCAAATATGATAGAACCCAGTAGACTCAGGAATCTGTACACCAGATTGACAGTTGAGAGGCGGAACCAAAGAGCCAGAGCTCAACCCCCTGCAAGCACAACTAGTTGAGTACATATAGACACACACACACATCTCAAAGATACCACAACAGAAGGTCAAAAATTAAAGACAAATCAAGACATTATCAAAATATCTGGAACTCACCACCCACAACATCTTGGGAGATGTCAGAGCATCATCTTACAGCATTCCTCCTCTTCAACCCCCGCCTTCCTCTCTCCCCCTATCTTTGTTCCTCTACCTCCTTAGTCATTTTTATCCTATCTTCATTATTCCTTCTCTTCAATGGCCTTCCCATTCTCATCTCATCACGTTGTTCCATTACTTTCTTTATTACTATTCTGAGTCTATGGTAATGAAGGGTCGGGTCTTGTTAACTTGGCAACGAGTCGAGTGTGTAGCTACTGCTGTCTGGGGGTCTGGGGGGGGGGGTGTTGTATATCATGTTGCTACAGTCGGGGGGGGGGAGGGGGGGGGTACGGATCAGCAAGCCGGTGTCTACTGGTTGTATGATTGTGTATTGTATTGTATTGCATTGTATTACATCCTGATGATCGCTGCTGCCTCAATCTTGTTGGTGGTCCTGTGATCATTTTTCTTACTTATACAACTGTATGTTTGTGGTGTGTGTGTGGTTCCCTGTATGTTTGTGGTGTGTGTGTGGTTCCCTGTATGTTTGTGGTGTGTGTGTGGTTCCCTGTATGTTTGTGGTGTGTGTGTGTGGTTCCCTGTATGTTTGTGGTGTGTGTGTGTTTCCCTGTATGTTTGTGGTGTGTGTGTGGTTCCCTGTATGTTTGTGGTGTGTGTGTGGTTCCCTGTATGTTTGTGGTGTGTGTGTGGTTCCCTGTATGTTTGTGGTGTGTGTGTGGTTCCCTGTATGTTTGTGGTGTGTGTGTGTGGTTCCCTGTATGTTTGTGGTGTGTGTGTGTGGTTCCCTGTATGTTTGTGGTGTGTGTGTGTTTCCCTGTATGTTTGTGGTGTGTGTGTGGTTCCCTGTATGTTTGTGGTGTGTGTGTGTGGTTCCCTGTATGTTTGTGGTGTGTGTGTGTGGTTCCCTGTATGTTTGTGGTGTGTGTGTGTGGTTCCCTGTATGTTTGTTGGGTGAATTTCTCCTGTATGATATGTCAGTCTTTTGTCAGTCTTAATCTTGATGTTTGGTCAATTTTGCACACATATGTGTGGTGGGTGATTGTATGTGGTGTGGGTGATTGTATGTGTGGTGGGTGATTGTATGTGTGGTGGGTGATTGTATGTGGTGTGGGTGATTGTATGTGTGGTGGGTGATTGTATGTGGTGTGGGTGATTGTATGTGGTGTGGGTGATTGTATGTGGTGTGGATGACTGCGATAGTTTGTGCACCGGATGATTCATTATTGTTGGGTGAGGAAGATGAAGCGATTGTTTTCTGTGATTGTGTTGCTGGGTTATTGACTGTACTTTTCATTGTTTAACGCGAGGTGTTCCTTTATTATCTCTCCTCTTTTATCCTCTTGTTCCTCCTCCTCCTCTCCTCCTCGTGTCCTGCCTCTTCAGTCTTCCCTCCTCCTCCTCTTCCTCTTCCTCCTCCTCCTGCTCCTCCTCCTCCTCCTCCTCCTCTTCCTTCTTCGCTTAAGTTCTAATTTACACAAAAAATTCCGCCGGTAAGATCGTTCATTTGTGTCTCCCTATTTTCTGCTTCGGTGCCCTCGGGTCTTAGTCGCTTCTGCTGCTGACGGCTGACTTGTTCCCGTGTCTGCCTCTGCTGCTGACGGGTGACTTGTTCCCGTGTCTGTCTCTGCTGCTGACGGCTGACTTGTTCCCGTGTCCGCCTCTGCTGCTGACGGCTGACTTGTTCCCGTGTCTGTCTCTGTTGCTGACGGCTGACTTGTTCCCGTGTCTGTCTCTGTTGCTGACGGCTGACTTGTTCCCGTGTCTGTCTCTGTTGCTGACGGCTGACTTGTTCCCGTGTCTGTCTCTGTTGCTGACGGCTGACTTGTTCCCGTGTCTGTCTCTGCTGCTGACGGCTGACTTGCCCCGTGTCTGCCTCTACTGCTGACGGCTGACTTGCCCTCTGCCTGTCTGCTGCCACAGCAACCACCCCCCCCACACCACCCAAAACACCACTACCCATCTACCACAACTAAAGACGAACCCCAAACCACTATATCATCTACAAGGAACGTCAGCAGGCAGTAAACAAATAATTAATAACAACAGTGGGATTGCTCACCGGCTACACGAACACCAGGCAGACAATTTACATGCCGGGTGATGAAGGTGCTATACACAGTCTGTAAGGGTGTCTCTGCCACACTTATGGCCCGTGTAGTGGGCCATAGAGGCGCTGGTGTGATTAGTCAGGCATCTGGGATATTTATGAATGGTGGTTGGGGGGGGAGGGGGGAGATATAGTCAGTTTTTGTTGTCGGGGGGGAGGGAGGGGGTAGTGAGGGGTGAGGGGGAGGGAGGGGGTAGTGAGGGGAAGAGGTAGTGAGGGGGGGAGGGGATTGTGACGGAGGGAAGGAGGAGGGGTAGAAAGAGAGAGAGGGGAGGGGTAGTGAGGGGGGGAGAGGTAATGAGGGATGAGGAGGGGTAGTGAGGGGGAAAGGAGGGGTAATGAAGGGTAATGGTGAGTGAGAAATGAGGGTCTCACTTATAGCTTTATTACTGGTGTTCATGCTGTGTGGGGGAGGGGGGGGGGGTGACGGGTGGGGGTGACGGGTGGGGGTGACGGGTTGACGGTGGGGGGAGGGAGGGTGATGTACCACAACCGGGTCTATCTGTCTCCAATCTATCCATCTATCAATACATTCCTCTGTCTATCCAAACATATAGGAAGTGTTCCCTCCCAACCCCTTCCTCCCCTTCTCCCCTCGTCCTCCCCCCCACCCTTACCCCATCCGACCCCCCCTCCTCCCACTTCCCCTCGTCCTCCCTCCCTCCCTCCCCCATCCTCCCAATTAGCCCTTCTTCCCCTTACATTGAATATATTCTTACGGAACAATGAAACTACCGCATTAAGGAAATAATTCTTCCTGACGACGAAACCCTCGTCAGTCGTCTGAACCAGGAGTGAATCTGTGAGATCGGGGGGAGGGGGGGGGAAAGGGGGTAGGGGAGGAGGGGGGGCGAGGGGAGGAGGGGAGGAGGGGAGGGGGGTGGAGGGGGGAGGGGGGGGTTAATAACTACTACTATTTAATAAATCATTTAACTTAGGCCTACCCCCGACCAGCCTGTGTGCGACCCATACGTGTCATATATATATATATATATATATATATATATATATATATATATATATATATATATATATATATATATATATATATATATATATATAAGAGAGAGAGAGAGAGAGAGAGAGAGAGAGAGAGAGAGAGAGAGAGAGAGAGAGAGAGAGAGAGAGAGAGAGAGAGAGAGAGAGAGAGAGAGAGAGAGAGAGAGAGAGAGATATCATATGTGTATTCACTACATAACCTCCCTTCTTTCTCATCTATCTTTCTCACTCTCTGTCCGTCTGATGAAACATAGTATTGTACTAAAGAATACTAGGGACTCGGGCAGCAGCCTTCGACCTCCTCCCCCACGATAGTCGCTCTGGGACCCGAAATTCTCTCAATAGAATCAATAAAACCGATCCCAATTAGCCTATGACAGTCCCGTCCCCCAGACCAGTCACCCTGCAAAGTTTCGTGAATGTCTGTAGCCTCAGACAGACAATCATATATTTTCTTTTATAACTATATATATATATATATATATATAACCACAGATTTTTGTATCGTTTTCGATCGTGGCTTATGATATATTAATTTTAATTTGATTAACAGGGTGTAAATGGGGCCTTTGTGGCAGGCGTGGTGGTGGCGGCTATAATCATTGTGGTGGATGTTGCTCGATATTGCATTTTATTTCCTATATTTTTCATTTCCTGATTTGCATTGCACTAATCTCTCTCATCGTGGTAAATGTACAGTTACTCACTGATTTTATATTTGATGTTCACGCTCGTGTATATATATATATATATATATATATATATATATATATATATATATATATATATATATATATATATATATATATATATATATATATTAATATATGCGTCAAGCTTGAATGGTTCCCAAGCCAATATGCACAAAAAATTCTTGACCCCTGAAGGATTCGACCACATGGCCTGGTCAGTTTAAGCAACAAATTAACTTGCTACAGAGTGGCCATACCATGTCTCGAAGGCTGAAGTGATTGGGCACGCAGTTCTCCGTACCCCCGTCCTTACTCTAATATCTCACCTCCTTGTATCTCTTCCAAGCGCAGTATATCCGGTTTGGGTTGACGGTCTCGCCCCACCTCACAAGGGCCGGGGATTACCGTTTTCTGCGCCTCGCTGACTGGGGGAGGCGAGGGGTTCTGGAGCGCCTCGCTGACTGGGGGAGGCGAGGGGTTCTGGAGCGCCTCGCTGACTGGGGGAGGCGAGGGGTTCTGGAGCGCCTCGCTGACTGGGGGAGGTGAAGGGTTCTGGAGCTACCGCTTAGTGAACGATCTTCAGGTGATAACGAATTACGGTTCACTATTCAGTTCTGATAGCTTGATCGACCCGCTGATTACAGGTTAGTTGTCTGCCACTCTGGAGATAGCAAGTCAGGTGTCTAGCACTCTACCACACAGTGTTGAGGAGATAGCAGGCCATCTGTCTACCACTCTAGCACAGTGTGTGTAGATAGCAATCCATCTGTCTACCACTATACCACACAGTGTGAGTAGATAGCAATCCATCTGTCTACCACTCTACCACACAGTGTAATGAGGCGACTTTAAACAAACCGGAAACAGAAGTAGAATCAATTAAGAAACAAAAGGTTGCAAAACTCCTCAAGCAATAATTTACAACAAAAAACGCTGCCGATATGTGAAGAGAACGCGCCGCCCGAGGCCACGTTTAATACAATCTGTTTTATAATTCACATTATTCTTTATTGCTTGTACCCGACTCTTATTAACTGGCAGTTCACTTTTCGGAGGACGACGTGTTGGGGGGAGTCTTCACGTCGGAGGACGACGTGTAGAGGGGACTCTACACGTCGGAGGACGACGTGTAGGGGGACTCTACACGTCGGAGGACGACGTGTAGGGGGGACTCTATACGTCGGAGGACGACGTGTAGGGGGACTCTACACGTCGGAGGACGACGTGTAGGAGGACTCTTCACGTCGGAGGACGACGTGTAGCGGGACTCTACACGTCGAAGGACGACGTGTAGGGGGACTCTTCACGTCGAAGGACGACGTGTAGGGGGGACTCTACACGTCGAAGGACGACGTGTAGGGGGACTCTACACGTCGAAGGACGACGTGTAGGGGGACTTCACGTCGAAGGACGACGTGTAGGGGGGACTCTTCACGTCGGAGGACAACGTGTAGGGGGACTCTACACGTCGAAGGACGACGTGTAGGGGGACTCTACACGTCGGAGGACGACGTGTAGGGGGGACTCTACACGTCGGAGGACGACGTGTAGGGGGAGTCTTCACGTCGAAGGACGACGTGTAGGGGGACTCTACACGTCGGAGGACGACGTGTAGGGGGGACTCTACACGTCGGAGGACGACGTGTAGGGGACTCTACACGTCGAAGGACGACGTGTAGGGGGACTCTTCACGTCGGAGGACAACGTGTAGGGGGACTCTACACGTCGAAGGACGACGTGTAGGGGGACTCTACACGTCGGAGGACGACGTGTAGGGGGACTTCACGTCGAAGGACGACGTGTAGGGGGACTCTACACGTCGGAGGACGACGTGTAGGGGGGACTCTACACGTCGAAGGACGACGTGTAGGGGGACTCTTCACGTCGGAGGACGACGTGTAGGGGGAGTCTTCACGTCGAAGGACGACGTGTAGGGGGGAGTCTTCACGTCGGAGGACGACGTGTAGAGGGGACTCTACACGTCGAAGGACGACGTGTAGGGGGACTCTTCACGTCGAAAGACGACGTGTAGCGAATCCCCTGAACACCCTCCCCTTCCTTATGTCCCATATGTCTTACCCTCCCTTCCCCATCACCCCTCCCCATCACTGGAAGCAAATGGTTACTGCCAAAATGCAAATCATTGTGACAAAAGTTTTGTAAGAATGTATTTTTTTGTATTAATACATGAGGCACATCTGCATTAATGCAGCTACCCTAGACTATATGAAGTGGAGTACAGTGTGTCCAAAAAGCTAACTAGGTGATGCTATAAAATCCCCATCACACAGGATGGTAATTATTTTAACCTATGATAAAGTCTACGGACTCTGGGCCGAACATTTAACTTGCACCAACGTGGTGATGGAGGTGCACAGGGGCCGACCCGACCCCGCAATAACACTCCCCCATACAATCACCTTTATTCCTGCAACGTTTAGTGAGGCTAGCACAGAGCATCTGACCTCTCACCTTGAAACAAACCTTTTATTTTATTGATTTAGGTATAATAATTCTAAGTTGAATTGTGTGTTCGTGTCTACTATATTTAGCTTCTTTAGCTATAGCTAGCAATATATATACGTATATATATATATATATACATAAATAAGTATTTGTATTTATACGTAGTTATATATAACATTATTTACCTCTGGCTATCTATAGCTATATCAATATGTAGCACCGATAACACAGAAAAGGATGACAAGACTGATACCAGGTATCAGGGGAGACTTTGGTACCTGATATCAGGGGGACTTTGATACCTGGTATCTGGTATGTCTCCCTCTGCCCTCACTGGGGGTACAGGGTCCTGTATCGCAGCAGTCTACATCTTCGGCTCATACCTGAGGATCCACCCCCGGGTTCCTTTTCCAAGTTCAATCCCTCAAGTGGGCACGTTTCCTTTCAATTCTTCCAGTTTCATCTAGCAGAAGATATGGGTACCTACGAGTCAGCCAACTGTTGTGGGTTGTATGCTTCAGCCCATCCTCCTGTTTAGTTAGACCTTAGAACTGAGGACCATAGTACATATATGACATAATGGGCAGTTAGAAGAAATCGTTACTACTGAATTTGGACAAACCGGAAAAGGTTTTGTATTTATGTTGTAAAAACAACCTAAACTACCCTAAACTACCCTAACATAACCTAACCTAACCTACCCTAACCTAATCTAACCTAACCTACCCTAACCTAACCTAATCTAACCTAACCTAACCTAACCTAACCTAACCTAATCTAACCTAACCTAACCTACCCTAACCTAACCTAACCTAACCTAATCTAACCTAACCTAACCTAACCTAACCTAATCTAACCTAACCTACCCTAACCTAATCTAACCTACCCTAACCTAACCTAATCTAACCTAACCTAACCTAACCTAACCTAACCTAACCTAATCTAACCTAACCTAACCTAACCTAAGCTTCCTAGGCCTAATACACGTTATCTGAGGCCTAATATAGTACATATGTGTGCTATACTGGGCCTATGAATATTTAAACTAGTTTTATAGCTTTCATTTTTCGGACTCCATAAAGTGAATAGTATCATTCTACTGTCTAATTGCTTAGTACGTCAGTATTTGTACTATGGGGGCACATAGTTACAAAAAAGTACTATCAAAAGAGAAGGATGGGTTGCATACTTGGGAAGGTCAGTTGTTGGCTTATTAAACCTCAATAAGTTGACATATGCAGGCTTCCTGTCCCCTTGACAAACCAAAAGTTAAACTATATAGGGATGTACGAACTGTGTCTCTATCCGCCACCAGCATCCACCCAAGATATCCTTCTCCCCCCTCTCCCTTCCCCTCACATCCTCCTCTCCCTTCCCCCTCACATCCTCCTCTCTCTCCCCCCTCATCCCCCTTCCCTGCTCAACCTCTCCTCCCTTCCATCTTACATCCTCCTCGCTACCTCCTGTTCCACATCTTTTACACTTATGTCTATCATTCCCAGCCTCTCCTCCCATCCCATGAATCCACCCCCCTGAGCTTCCCCAAACCCTCCCCCATCCACCTATCCTTCCAGTTTCCCCTAAGGGAGATGCAGGGGGTGGGGGAAAGGGAGGGGAAGGTAGGCAGCGGGGTGACTGCTGGCAGGTATTTTTCCCTAGTCTTGGCGGGCTGAGAGCGGCCAGCTTCCTGGGCTGGGATGGGGGCCGGATGCCTACCTGGCTCCTCTTAATGTGACTCCTGGCTTTAGCGTCCCCAGAGGGAGATGCTAAGCCGGCTCTCATTCGTTTAATGCACGTTGAAAGGCACCGTCTTAGTTTGGTCTTGTGTGGTGTGTTTGTTTACGTGCTGTGATCGCTGTTTGTGTGTGTGTTTGTTGTGTGTGTGTTTGTTGTGTGTGTGTGTGTGTGTTGTGTGTGTGTGTGTGTGTTTGTTGTGTGTGTGTGTGTGTGTGTGTGTGTGTGTGTGTGTTGTGTGTGTGTGTGTGTGTGTGTGTGTGTGTGTGTGTGTGTGTGTGTGTGTGTGTGTGTGTGTGTGTGTGTTGTGTGTGTGTGTTTGTTGTGTGTGTGTGTGTGTGTTTGTTGTGTGTGTGTGTGTGTGTTTGTTGTGTGTGTGTGTTTGTTGTGTGTGTGTTTGTTGTGTGTGTGTGTGTGTGTGTGTGTGTGTGTGTGTGTGTGTGTGTGTGTGTGTGTGTGTGTGTGTGTGATTTGAAGTGGATGTCCCTATCGTGATTTGCTTGAAAGGGGGGTTGCGCTTTAGCTCTTAAGCCCCCCCCCCCTCCTTCCACTGGCTGATGGCTGAGATGTTGGGAGCTCCCATTGGTCCATATGAAGGAGCTCCTATTGGTCCATACTAAGGAGCTCCTATTGGTCCATACTAAGGAGCTCCTATTGGTCCATACTAAGGAGCTCCCATTGGTCCATACTAAGGAGCTCCTATTGGTCCATACTAAGGAGCTCCTATTGGTCCATACTAAGGAGCTCCTATTGGTCCATACTAAGGAGCTCCTATTGGTCCATACTAAGGAGCTCCTATTGGTCCATACTAAGGAGCTCCTATTGGTCCATACTAAGGAGCTCCTATTGGTCCATACTAAGGAGCTCCTATTGGTCCATACGAAGGAGCTCCTATTGGTCCATACTAAGGAGCTCCTATTGGTCCATACTAAGGAGCTCCTATTGGTCCATACGAAGGAGCTCCTATTGGTCCATACTAAGGAGCTCCTATTGGTCCATACGAAGGAGCTCCTATTGGTCCACACTAAGGAGCTCCTATTGGTCCATACTAAGGAGCTCCCATTGGTCCATATGAAGGAGCTCCCATTGGTCCATACTAAGGAGCTCCTATTGGTCCATACTAAGGAGCTCCCATTGGTCCATACTAAGGAGCTCCCATTGGTCCATACTAAGGAGCTCCCATTGGTCCATATGAAGGAGCTCCCATTGGTCCATACTAAGGAGCTCCTATTGGTCCATACTAAGGAGCTCCTATTGGTCCACACGAGGCAGCAGCTATTGGTCCCTAACTCATTCATATGTCTAACCTACACCAAAAATATTCCAGTGATCCCATGGCTTACATGAAGCCCAATTTTCTTTTTTAACAAGTCTTTTTCCCAAACCAGTATTTACCCAGGTCTTTCCTGAATGTAAACACATGTAAGTGGTATCCATTGTGGCGTGTTCTGCTCTCTGGTAATATATTTAGAACTTTATATATTTTTTTCAGGAGCTGTGACCCGTTGAGGCTGTAATACCCCCCAGGGGGTCTTTTTTGTCCTGGTTCTTGATCTTATTATCTTGCCTTCTGTCGGCCTTTGTTACGTGTGTAAGTTACTGCTGCTGTTGTGTTACTTGTGTTCCAGTAGGTTGTTGGTGACCTCTGGCGGCACTGTTGCTAGTTCCGGCTGCTGTTGTGTTACTTGTGTTCCAGTAGATTGTTGGTGACCTCTGGCGGCACTGTTGCTAGTTGCTGCTGTTGTGTTACTTGTGTTCCAGTAACACCAGCTGGAACTGGAACAGCGTGATTCTGCTGCTGCTGCTGCGAGGGACACTGTAGGGTGTTCCAGCACAGTTATATGCCACAGTAACAAGTATGGGTAGTCACTCTGTCAGCCACACTACGCTACATGTGTGTAAACAGCTAAAAAAAGGGTGTACAAGGGTGACAAAGGGTGTACAAGGGTGACAAAGGGTGTACAAGGGTGAAAAAAGGGTGTACAAGGGTGAAAAAAGGTGTACAAGGGTGAAAAAGGGTGTACAAGGGTGAAAAAGGAGTACAAGGGTGAAAAAGGTGTACAAGGGTGAAAAAGGGTGTACAAGGGTGAAAAAGGGTGTACAAGGATGAAAAAAAGGTGTACAAGGGTGAAAAAGGGTGTACAAGGGTGAAAAAGGGTGTAAAGGTGTGTGTGTGTGAAGGTCTGCAATTAATGTATGAACTCTAATTCAGATTATCATTCTTCTCCTTCTGACTCATCATGTGGAAGACTTGGGGGTCGTGTGGTAATTATTGACGGTGATGGAGAGAGAGGTACTGTGCGCGATATACCACGTCCCTCCACCGACATGTGTTACAGTCTATGGTGATACACACACACCATGTGTCACCTTATGTGTGCACCTCATCATTCTGGTGCGTGTCATTAAGTGTCCCCGAGTGTCTTAAGGAACTCGCATCAATTCCCTTGAGAGAGACTGCTGCCCTAGGACAAGCCGAGTCTCGTGATTGGTTGTTCCCTCCCTGGGAGAGGCCCTTGATGTAGAGGACCCTGGGAGAGGCCCTTGATGTAGAGGACCCTGGGAGAGGCCCTTGATGTAGAGGACCCTGGGAGAGGCCCTTGATGTAGAGGACCCTGGGAGAGGCCCTTGATGTAGAGGACCCTGGGAGAGGCCCTTGATGTAGAGGACCCTGGGAGAGGCCCTTGATGTAGAGGACCCTGGGAGAGGCCCTTGATGTAGAGGACCCTGAGAGAGAGCCTTGATGTAGAGGACCCTGGGAGAGAGCCTTGATGTAGAGTACCCTGGGAGAGGCCCTTGATGTAGAGGACCCTGGGAGAGGCCCTTGATGTAGAGGACCCTGGGAGAGGCCCTTGATGTAGAGGACCCTGGGAGAGGCCCTTGATGTAGAGGACCCTGGGAGAGGCCCTTGATGTAGAGGACCCTAGGAGAGGCCCTTGATGTAGAGGACCCTGGGAGAGGCCCTTGATGTAGAGGACCCTGAGAGAGAGCCTTGATGTAGAGGACCCTGGGAGAGGCCCTTGATGTAGAGGACCCTGAGAGAGAGCCTTGATGTAGAGGACCCTGGGAGAGAGCCTTGATGTAGAGGACCCTGAGAGAGGCCCTTGATGTAGAGGACCCTGGGAGAGGCCCTTGATGTAGAGGACCCTGGGAGAGAGCCTATATCACGTTCCTTAACTTCTGTGAATTCCACTACCAAGGTGATTCACAAGATTTAGGCGAAGTTGACCAATAAAAATGGCACCTGGATCGTACCTGGATAAGATTCTGGGAGTTCTTCTATTCCCCAAGCCCATCCCCCGGGGCCAGGCTTGACCTGTGAGTTCTTGGTCCAACAGGCTGTTGCTTGGAGCGGCCCGCAGGCCTAAATATCCACTACAACGCGGTTGGTCCGGCACTTCTTGCAGAAAACTGTAGGGGTGCTGATCCTCCTTCCCCTCCCCCCCCCCCACACACACGCAGGAAAAGCTTCATATATTGCATTTAAGTACAAATGAGATCTTGAGCGGTAAGGTCTTATAAGTATCTCACCAAAGATAAGTGAAGGTTCTTGATTCATGAGTCCACGAGTATGGAACAGGAGGAGTGACCAGTTGAGGACCCGCCACTCTACCCCCGCCTTGCCCAGGGGCTGCTTCAAGGTCGAGGGCTCCTCTGGTCACTCGCTGGAGGCCTTTGGACACTCACTGGGGGCTTCTGGACACTCACTGCCCCCTCCCCCTTCTTGACACAAGTGATATCTTTGAGCATTGCAAAGTGGGGTGTATGTCACTGGTTTAGTGATATCTGTGTGGCGGGCTATCATATAACTACGAGTCTATGTGATATCTATGTATCTACTTATGTTGCTTCTATGTGCATGGTTTTGTGTTATCTACATGCCTGATCATTCATGAGCCTGGCTATGTGGTTATATGTGCCTGGCTATGTGATATCTATATATCTGGCATTATATTTTCCATATACCTGGAAATGTTGAATTTGTTTGCGTAACTATGTGGAATATATATATATATATATATATATATATATATATATATATATATATATATATATATATATATATATATATATATATATATATATATATATAATATATATATATATGTGTGTGTGTGTGTGTGTCTGCCTATATGTGGCATGTTTGTGCCCGGATATGTAATTTTGATGATCCTGGATAAAGATGATCTATGTACGTCACTGCGCAGTCTTTACTATCCATGCTATGTAATACCCCGTTTCTATATCACCACTCATCACCATCATCACCATCTCTCATCAGATCATCATCACCGCTCCAGGTGTCATCTCACCATCTCATAAGACAAATAAAACGAACAATATAATCCATATTTTTATTTTCTGCAGAAGATGAGAGAGGATGGGGGGGGGGGGCTAGCCCCTACATAGTCTAAACAGTCTGCACACGGCTAGCTGGGTGTGTCCTAGCAGCTGAGGCTAGGACAGGAAGAGTGGGTGGAGGGGGGGGGGCTAGGTACAAAAAAAGGCGTGGGGGATAGGCCAGCAGGAGGGGCCGTGGCTAGGCCATAGAGGGGGACGGGGCTAGAAGGGGTCCTATAATCGGGGTTAGACCTGAGGAACAACAGAGGTGAACTATATACAAACATGGATAAGCTGAAGTGGAAACACGGAGATGGTGAGAGAGAGAGAGAGAGAGAGAGAGAGAGAGAGAGAGAGAGAGAGAGAGAGAGAGAGAGAGAGAGAGAGAGAGAGAGAGAGAGAGAGAGAGAGAGAGAGAGTAATTATAAGAAGAGGCAAGAGTTAGGTCGGGAATATGAGCAGTAAAAGCCAAGTACTTCTCCTAGACCACCTGATGCAACTCTCACCACAATCACCACAATCATCACAATCCACGCACAATTACAAAAAAAAAAACCAGTTACTGATATAATCCCAGGATTCGAATCTAGACAAACAATAATGTCAAATTCAAACACACAACTACAGAGTCATACAATCACTTCCGGAACACAATTGTTGAAGTCAAGGCAAAGTAGCAACCTCAGGAACACCATGACGTCACTGTGTGGCTGTATAGTGACGTCACTATGCGGTTGTTCCATGACGTCACAAGATATATATACTACTAGGTGAAGAATACTGATGGACAGTAAGGGTTATGATGACGTGAATAAGAACAAGGAAGGAGAGGAGAAGGAGGAGGAGAAGGAGAAGGGGCAGTAAAGGAAGAGAAAGGGAAGACATGAGGGAATAAAGAGGATGCATAACACGTAAAGAGAATAATAATAGTTTGAATAACTAGTTACACACACACACACACACACACACACGCACACACACACACACACACACACACACACACACACACACACACACACACACACACACACACACACACACAAGGTGATCTGAATATTCCCAATAACTGTTGTAGGAAAAGTTATAAAGTATTGAAGTGAGGGTTTAAGGGGGGGGGGGGGAAAGGGGGAGGGGGTGATAGTGAGGGGGGGGAGGGGGTGATAGTGAGGGGGGGAGGGGTGATCGACCATCGTGAGGCTGAGGGGGGGGGGGTCAGGAGACACCATATTTAAAGGTAGTATATATATATATATATATATATATATATATATATATATATATATATATATATATATATATATATAATTTTTATATATTTAATCTGCTTCATATATGGGAACACTGAACATTAAAATAGCGAATATCGTATACTCTAATCATATAGGACATGGCTCCTTGGATACACGGACACATGTCAATCAAATCTGTGTGTGTGTGTCATGTCTCCCGCGGCGTGCTGCCTTGTGGGAGGGACGCCAGTGTCGGTAAGTGGCTTCAAATCCAGTAGAGTTTGATCCTGTGTCGTCTTGAGCAGCGAGTAGCCGGATCGCCTTGAAAGGCATCGCCACACTAGCTTTTGTTTATATTTTCTCTCGAGGGTTTCCGCCGTCTATACTTCCTGGACACTGTTTTGTTTTGGTAAAGAGTTCTGGCACACTTAAAGAGTCTTCAATTCTCTTCATTTAGGGTGTGGGGGAAAGGGATTCTAATGATATATGTGACACTTGTTTTCACTTTATCAAGGCTTTCGCAGTAGGGGAAGTGTGTTTTAAAGCACATCACGGGTTTAAGTGTAAAGAAGCATTTTATAATACTAGGGTCAAAGTCTCACTTTAAAGTGTTGAACCTGAACCCTAATTGCCTCCAGGTTGCAGATTACCCGGTGGTTACTTTGTCAACACACACACACACACACACACACACACACACACACACACACACACACACACACACACACACACACACACACACACACACACACACCCACACACCCACACTTGGATACGCACTCACCTCCACCACTCTCTCACACACGAATGCATCGTGTAATGAATATAGCTTTCCATTCTATGGAGAATTTCCATTCTCCATAGTCACGGGACACTATGGAGTTGTTGAGGCTGGAGTGTCCTCTCCAGGGCGCAAAGCCAGGGTAGGTCGATATGCAGGAGAAGCTGTTACCCAAGCAGCAGGTCCGCCCTCTCCTCACTGCTGAAATTCCCCAATTGAAAGGCAGGCGCCAATACGCTTGGTTCCAGCTTCGTGGCAGGATGTGGGTATTGTTGTTAGAGTTAAGCAGATGAGATGACACCAATTAACTGATTGACAGGTCAAATTGGACTGAATTATCAGGAGGAACAAGCAAATTTTTTACTGATCATTAGCCAGAAGTCGTCTTAGGTAACCTCTGTTAGGTCAACCCGGGTCATTTGAACCAAAGCAGCTAGGTTAATGAGAGTCAACTTTGAATTGTACGACGTCAAGACGATTTCATTTGCATACTGACAATGATATCAGTAAGGCAAGGCGACCCAACCAGACCCGACCCAGGTCAGGCAGGGTCATTTTACATTGCTAATAAGCCTGTCTGGAATACCTGTGGTAACTACAGACTTCAAGCTCATTATCATTATTAGAGAGTCACTCACCTTCACACTAGAGGTGAGAGTGAGTTGGATTGTCCTGGTCTCATTTTCATGCCGACTTGGGTCACTTTGTCATGTAAGGAAGTAAACCTAGGTCACTTTGTCACTCGGAGGTCAATTTAGGCCACTTGGCCATAGGGAGGTCAACCTAAGCGACGCGGCAGGTTAGGCGGGTCACACTATAGGGACAATATCAAATTTGTGGACATGGAAATGTGTTTTGGGAAACATTCTCATTTGTATTGATTTTTGTTTTCTAGATAATAATATGAACACGGTCCAGAACACACACACACACACACACACACACACACACACACACACACACACACACACACACACACACACACACACACACACACACACACAAACACACAAACAACAACAACAACAACAATAAATGTTGAACTAAGACCCATAGAGACCCACCCCAGGTTTTTAGCAAGAAACAAATACATTTATTCGCCATCCATAAAATCAACATACAAACCCATCAGCTGACTTCTCAAAACACGACAAAAAATCTCATAAAAAATAATATATATATATATATATATATATATATATATATATATATATAATATATATATATATATATATATATATATATATATATATATATATATATATATATATATATATAAAATGTGTGTGTGTGTGTGTGTGTGGAACGACAGGACAGGATAAATCCGTTGAGACACATTTCTCATCTTCTTGAGCTGGTACACTGCTGTGTTGGATCGTTCGCTCCGTGATTGGATTAGGAATTTTCTTCTCTTCATCTATTGAGGTGTGAGTGTAGGGCAGAGATGGCTATCAGCAGCAGCAGCAGCAGGAGACACAGGTCCTGGCGGCCACACACACTCGGCCCTGGAACACCAAAATGGGAATTATGCAGTATTTAGTGTGATTGGAAGTACTAGTAACTAGCGGGGACTTGACGGCCGGCGACCAGAGGGACTGGATAGCCGCATGCGGGACTGGAAGACCCGCCAGTGATTCTAAAGTGAGACCACTCCCCTCCCAAAGGATTCGTTAGTCCAATCAGACGGGTCTTCCAGGACCCGGACCACCAGGACCCGGACCACTAGGGGCCGGACCACCAGGACCCGGACCACCAGGGGCCGGACTGGAAAGCCCGCCAGCGAGAACCCCAGAAGGAGCCGACGTCCAGATAATTTGAATTCCCTTTAAATTGCAGCCTGGAACGGTAAAACAGTTCAGTATAAAACGAGAAAGGTGCAGCGAGGGAGAGAAGGGATGGGAGGGGAGAGAGAGAGAGACGAGTAGGAACAGGAGTACCGGAAGAGGGGGGAGAGGAAAATGGGAGGTGAGACGGGGGGAAGAGGTCGAAGGAAAGAGGGAAGGAGCCAAAAGAGAAGGTAAGGGGAGAAATGAGAGGGTAGAGAAGGGGAGGGTCCACCTATCAATCCCCTCTACTCCTGTATCCTAAGAGTACGTCAATCCCTCACTCTCTTAACACAACATGGCCACGGTAGAAGGAGACCAGAGGGGGGGGGGGGAGGGGCAAAAAAGAGGGGGGGGGGATGTGGGATGAAATAGACTATAATGTACCTAATTGGCCAATTTACTCAACAAGCCGAATTTGCCTGAAACATTATATTTTTCCAAGATTTTTTCTTATGGAATGATAAAGGTTTTGATTATATTATATATGATCTGAATTGTTGTTACTTTAAGTCAAAACTAACATAGAAATTTAACCAAACTTAAGCTAACCTAACCTAACATAACCTAAGTAAGTCTAGTTCTTAATATAATAATATTAATTCAAATAAATCAAATTGAAGAGATATGTTTGAAAATATCGAAAATCATATATATATATATATATATATATATATATATGTATATATATATATATATATATATATATATATATATATATATATATGTGTCAAAGTGGTGTTCACATAAAACAGTTGTATACTTTTAATAAGAATATCTATTGTAATTTAACGCAGCAAAATAACTTTGTATTAAATAAGATATAACTCAGAGGAAATTGTTTCTCACGTGTAATTAATATTTCAATTTCATAATAAATTCAACTTAGTGTATGGTAATATAATATTGTTTTCATCTGTCTGTCTGTCTGTCTGTCTGTCTGTCTGTCTCTCTCTCTCTCTCTCTCTCTCTCTCTCTCTCTCTCTCTCTCTCTCTCTCTCTCTCTCTCTCTCTCTCTCTCTCTCTCTAAGTCTAGGGTTCATAAGGGCTGCCTAATGACGTACCTAGTGAAACTGCAAGCAAGAGATGGTCAATTCATTTTATTCCCTTTACTCCCCATTTGCTCCCTTTTCCCCTTTCTCTGTAACTCTCTTCCCTCCCCTTCCGCCCTTTCCCTACGCGTCTCCCTACTTTCCTTTTTTTTTGGGGGGGGGGGGTAGGAGTTAACAGGATATAGAGGCACAGATGAAGAGAAAACTTTGGAAATGGGAAATATAGTGAGAGTTATGATAGCAGGCGGACTGTTTAGACCATGGCAACCATGTCAACAGCCTGGTCCTGTTTAGAACTTCCAGGCAACAATGTCAACGGTCTGGTCCTGTTTAGAACTTCCAGGCAATCATGTTAACGGTCTGGTCCTGTTTAGAACTTCCAGGCAACCATGTCAACGGTTTGGTCCTGTTTAGAACTTCCAGGCAACCATGTCAACGGTTTGGTCCTGTTTAGAACTTCCAGGCAACCATGTCAACGGTTTGGTCCTGTTTAGAACTTCCAGGCAATCATGTCAACAGTCTGGTCCTGTTTAGAGCTTCCAGCCAACCATGTCAACAGTCTGGTCCTGTTTAGAACTTCCAGGCAACCATGTCAACAACCTGGTCCTATTTAGAACTTACAGGCAACCATGTCAACAACTTGGTCTGCCTATGACATTCCCCTACCATTCATCAGTCACCCTGCAAAATTGAGTGAGGCTAGCTCCAAGCTTCTGTCATCCAACCTTTGGCAGATAAACACAAATATTATAGTGTAGATATAAAGCAGGTTTAGCTGGGTTTGGATATGCTTGAATATGCTTGGATATGCTTGGATATACTTGAATATGCTTGGGAGTGTAAGGTACAAACGATTCCTGTATTTAATTTTGTATTTACCAGTCTTCACTGTAGCTGTGTAAACAGCCTTTGTCAACAGTGATAAATACAGATTCCTTAGCAATAATATATAATTTATACATATAATATTGAGCATAATTACTAAAGAGCCTTCACAATTAAACAATTAACCGGTGTTAACGTCCAATGTTAAATCCTTTACCAACAAGGCTTTTCAGCGGCGCTGTAGTTAGGGAAGGAATAAAGCAGTTTAGTCATTAAGGTAATATTTTCAGCAGGAGAGGAATGTGGGGGGCTGGACTTGATGTAGTGAGCGGTAGTCTGGGGTAACTATGTGCACCGGTATGTGGTATGTGGTATGTGTAGCCGGGGAGGGAGGGAGGGGGAGGGGGGGGGAGAGTGTGTGTGTGTGTGTGTGTGTGTGTGTGTGTGTGTGGAGTGAGGGAAGACTGAGACGTGAGAGTAGTTGTTCTCTCTCTCTCTACTCCCCACTCTTCTCACCCCCTTCTCTAACCCCCTCCTTCTCTCCCCTCTGCCTTAACACCTCAGGAGTGGGGCTGAACTTCCTCCTCAACTCTCCACAACAACTTGTCCACCCCCTCAAACCCTCCCTCCCCCCCCCTTCCCCCCTCTCGGGTAAGTTGGGAATATTCCTCAGTAACTGTGAAACGTCTTCACCCTTGCTGTGGGGGGAGGAGTGGGAGAGAGGGGAAGGTGAGGAGGGGTGAGAGGGGGAGGAGGGGTGAGAGGGGGAGGAGGGGTGAGAGAGAGGGGGGGGGTGAGAGTGAGAGGCTGTGAGACAGATGTTTGGGAGATGTTGAATGCTGAAGCTTCTGAAATTCTGCTCATGCTAAAGTATGTATATCACAGCTGACGCATGTATACCACAGCTGACGCATGTATACCACAGCTGACGTATGTATACTACAGCTGACGCATGTATACCACAGCTGACGCATGTATACCACAGCTGACGCATGTATACTACAGCTGACGCATGTATACCACAGCTGACGCATGTATACCACAGCTGACGTATGTATACCACAGCTGACGCATGTATACCACAGCTGACGCATGTATACCACAGCTGACGCATGTATACCACAGCTGACGTATGTATACTACAGCTGACGCATGTATACCACAGCTGACGCATGTATACCACAGCTGACGCATGTATACTACAGCTGACGCATGTATACCACAGCTGACGCATGTATACCACAGCTGACGTATGTATACCACAGCTGACGCATGTATACCACAGCTGACGCATGTATACCACAGCTGACGCATGTATACCACAGCTGACGCATGTATACCACAGCTGACGCATGTATACCACAGCTGACGCATGTATACCACAGCTGACGCATGTATACCACAGCTGGCGCATGTATACCACAGCTGACGCATGTATACCACAGCTGACGCATGTATACTACAGCTGACGCATGTATACCACAGCTGACGCATGTATACCACAGCTGACGCATGTATACCACAGCTGACGCATGTATACCACAGCTGACGCATGTATACTTCAGCTGACGCATGTATGCTACAGCTGACGCATACCCTAGCAGTGTTCCTATGTATACCTTCGTTACTGGGCTCTAAGGAACGTTACTGAGCATTAAGGGACGCTGAATGGGGCAATGACTGGAACATGTTCTGGGACAATGAATGTAAGGAAAGGAATGGTTGGGATGGGATTATAATTTGAATGAGTGTTTAGCCTCCCTCTGTCTGTCTGTCTGTCTGTCTGTCTGTCTGTCTGTCTGTCTGTCTGTCTGTCTGTCTGTCTGTCTGTCTGTCTGCGTGTGTGTGTGTGTGTGTGGCAGCCAGCACTGGTGCACGCAGCAGACACAGGGGTGGGGGTCAGGTCAAGTATTAGCCACAAGATAGGGAGAGAAATTGGCTGGTCAGAGTAGCCTGTACAGACGTAATTGGTCCTCCAACATGGAGCCGGATGCCCAGTTAAATTGTCGGGGGGGGGGGGGGGGGGGTCTTGAGGTACAGTGGAGGGGGGGAGAGGGGGGGTTGTGGTTCGAGATGAGGGATAGGAGGGGGGTGATGGCAGGATAGAGGGGGGGAGGGGGGGATGGCAGGATAGAGGGGGGAGGGATAATTATAATAATACAAATAATAATTCATTGTGTCGGGGGGGACAGGAATCTAGGTGAACAGGTGCATTAGGTGTTGTGGTCAACCATTTGTGTGCCGGGCGAGGGTAAGACCCCGGGGTTGTGGGTTGTGAGTGGGAGAAGGGTTGTGTGAGGAAGGTAGAGGTGTTGTAAGGGGGTTATAGTGAGGTTGACTAAGACCCCCCCACACCACCACCACTCTGCACAGGGTGATGCACTCTGTCTACACCAGCCTCCTACTGGCGCGCGGCGCGGTGCTGCTGGCCCCGGCCCTCCTCACCTGGGATGTTACGGAGGGACGGTAGTGAGAGGGAGGGTAGAGGGAGGGAGGGAAGGAAGAGGGACAGAAGGGGGAGGGAGGGAGGGAAGGAGGGAGGGATGTTTACCTCCGATCTTGATGGAGTAAAGAGAAAAATATATTTTGGGACTTTACTTTTCACTGCCTTTCCTTCGATTTGCTGTAGTGTGTGTGTGTGTGTGTGTGTGTGTGTGTGTGTGTGTGTGTGTGTGTGTGTGTGTGTGTGTGTGTGTGTGTGTGTGTGTGTGTGTTTGTGTACTCACCTAATTGATCTAATTGTACTCACCTAATTGTGCTTGCGGGGGTTGAACTTCGGTTCGTTGGTCCCGCCTCTCAACCGTCAATCAACAGGTGTACAGGTTCCTGAGCCTATTGGGCTCTATCATATCTACACTTGAAACTGTGTATGGAGTCAGCCTCCACCACATCATTTCCTAATGCATTCCACTTGTCAACTACTGACGCAAAAAAATTCTTTCTAATCTCTCTATGGCCACTCAATTTCCACTTGTGTCCCCTAGTGCTTGTGCCCTTTGTGTCTTTGTCTACTCTATCAATTCCTTTCAGAATCTTGCATTTGGTGATCATGTCCCCTCCCTACCTCTTCTGTCTTCAAGCGACATGAGGTTTAATTCCCGTAGTCTCTCCTCGTAGCTCATACCTTCTCAGTTCGGGCACTAGTCTGGTGGCAAACGTCTGAACCTTCTCCAATTTAGTCTTATGCTTGACGTGATATGAACTAAATGCTGGAGCTGCATACTCCAGGATTGGTCTGATATACGTGATATACAAGGTTCTAAATGATTCCTTACACAAGTTTCTAAAGGCCGTTCTTATGTTGGCCAACCTGGCATATGCTGCTGATGTTATCCCTTGGATATGGGCTTCAGGGGACAGGTCTGGCGTGATATCAACCCCTAAGTCTCTCTCTGTCTCTGACTCTTGAAGAATATCATCTCCCAAAGGATACCTTGTATCTAGTCTCCTGCTCCCTACACCTATCTTCATTACATTACATTTGCTTGGGTTAAACTCTAACAACCATTCTTTGGATCATCCCTTCTGTTTGTCCAGATCTTCTTGAAGCCTCATGTGTGTGTGTGTGTGTGTGTGTGTGTGTGTGTGTGTGTGTGTGTGTGTGTGTGTGTGTGTGTGTGTGTGTGTGTGTGTGCGTGCGTGTGTCGTGCGTGCGTGCGTGCGCTGAAGGAGTTAATACTACCCATTCCTTCTAAAATAGATCCTAATATCCCTGGCTGCCCGAGCGACTCGCCGGCCTGAACGTTATTAGAGAGAATTGAGCGCTAGTCAGAGGGACGCGACCGCCTCTTTGACCGTGTTTAGCCTCGGCCCTGCCGCCCCAGGCCACCGCCCGCCTTTCCACACAAATTCGCTGAATTCCAAATATGCGTTTCATTATCTTCTTTATTTACTTAGCGTCACCGTGACATGTGTCTCTGGAGGAGGGATGGGAAGGGGGATGGGAGAGGGGGAACGGAAGGGGGGGGGGCCAAGTTCCAGGCCCCTCCCCTCCCCCCCCTCTGGAAAGTCTTAAGGCAGCGTCTTGTCAAAAAATACCGGAAGAAATATGATCGCAATTCCGAAGCGTTTGAACGCCGGTACATAAACTTTCTCAACAATTTCGATATAAGAAGGTTGTAACGCTGCCTTAGGATCTTCCGAAGGAAGTTATTGGTTATCGGTAGGATGGATGGCTATCCTGACCGGCAGGAACTGGTCAGCAGGATGGGCGGACCTCCCCAGCAGGATGGGAGGACCTCCCCAGCAGGATGGGATGGGGTGCTGTGAGAGGAGGAACAGGAGGAGGCTGCAGCTAGTTGGTCATGTCATGGGGGCCGCTACATCACCTTACAAGCAAGCCCTCATTATCTCCAGCAGCTGGACCATTCCTCCACCCCTCACTTGGGGGAAGGGAGAATGGAAGGGGCAGCCGTAGGAAGGAATAGGGAGATGCGGGGAGCGGTAGGCGGGATGGAATAATAGGGGAAAAGTGGGTTGGGATAGGAGGGAGTGTGGAAAGGGGGGGAGGGGGAGGGGATAGATAAGGGATTTGGCGCTAGGAAACACTAGATGAACAGGTACCGGGATGAGGTACCAGGCTGAGGTACCAGGGGTTGAGGTACCGTGTGTCCTTGTGTACAACAGCGTGCGGTAGAGACGCGAGGAATAATATCTCACACCCGCACCAATTTCATGGGTTAGTGACTCCCGATGGTCTCCTCGGGTTACGTAGTGGCGCTGACCTATGACCTGTAACCTGTAACCTGTGACCTGTAACCACCCCCCTTCCTCCCCCTCCCCCCCCACTCACCAGCATTACCAGCCATGATGCTGGTGAAGATGTTGGCGGAGCTGCGATCTCGGCCAAGCTGGCTCTTCTGTTCAACGGTTCCCTTGGAGAGGTCGGCGTTGACGTTGTTGTTGTTGGTGGCGGTGATGATGCGGCTGTCCTCCAGGTCGAGGATGACGTGACTCTGGCCTCGACCCCCCTCCCGCTCGAGGGGGAAGTGCTCGATCGTGTTCATCTCCTCGGACTCTGAGGGACGAGGGCCATCAGTGTTGGGTCAACAGGGACTCGGGACTTCACAAGGGTGACGTCAATAGTGGGGGTAAAATTGTATTAATGGAGCCAAGTGTCGTGTTAAGAGTCAAGTGTCGTGTTAAGAGTCAAGTGTCGTGTTAAGAGTCAAGTGTCGTGTTAAGAGTCAAGTGTCGTGTTAAGAGCCAAGTGTCGTGTTAAGAGTCAAGTGTCGTGTTAAGAGTCAAGTGTCGTGTTAAGAGTCAAGTGTCGTGTTAAGAGCCAAGTGTCGTGTTAAGAGTCAAGTGTCGTGTTAAGAGTCAAGTGTCGTGTTAAGAGTCAAGTGTCGTGTTAAGAGTCAAGTGGAATGGAATAAGCTAATTTTGACGTCACAAAGAAGGTATATATATATATATATATATATATATATATATATATATATATATATATATATATATATATATATTAATATTATTTGCATTTATTTAAGATACAATGTATGCGTTTAAATTGTAGGTATAAGCTTATGTATGCAAATTTATATGTATAAACCAGTTTAATAACTGTGTATTTATTTCTGAACTGTGTATTTATTTCTGTGTTTGTATCTGAACAAACCCCAAAGCCAATAATTATCTTACCTCTGTCACTCTTGGCTTTGTTGACACGTGGCTGTTCCCGCTTGAGTTCTGGCGGGAGAATACAGAGATCAGCTCAAGACTGTTCGCTAGTGTGTGTTTGTCTGAGGCAAACAAGCCCACACTTTGAACTCCATGTATGAGTTTGCTTCGACAATGTCAAGATCTGTTTGAGTGAGTGTAGAAATGTTTGTGTTTGATCCGAACCTTATAATCCTGATCACAGATCGAATCTTTAGACAGAATCCTGTAATACGAATCATCACCCGTTCTCAACACACACAGAGATCACACTAACGTGATGCATCAAATGAACAAATCCACAAGGGCAGTGACGAGGATTCGAACCTGCGTCTGGGAGCATCCCAGACACTGTCTTAATCAACTGAGCTACGACAGGGTTAAAAAGACGCAGATTCGAATCCTCGTCACTGCCCTTGTGGATTTGATCACCCGTTCTCATCAAAAACAGGCCAAATGGGGGTTGATACGATCATCAAACCCAAGAATGAAGAATATTTATCACAAGACTCACAACTCAAGACGCTCAAACATTACTCGAACCGTACTGCGCTTAACTCAAAATGCTTCACCCACGTACTAGTACAATTGATATGCACAATCTATGTCTATAAGATGATTGATTGATGAAGATTAAGCCACCTAAAAGGTGGCACGGACATGAATAGCCCGTAAGTGGTGGCCCTTTTGAGCAATTACCAGTATCAAGAGCTGATACTGGAGATCTGTGGAGGTGCGACTGTACCCTGCGTGACGGGAGATGTCTCCCGTGTCTATAAGATAGAATGTGTGTTTATTTGTGTGCTATTACGGGCTATTCATGCCCGTGCCACCTCTTGGGTGGCATAATCTTCATCAATCAATCAATTATTTATGTATCCGGGTTTGCAGGCCAGAAGGTTGTGGTTATAACCTCTTGTAACTTTCCATGGAGACTTGTGACTCCGCGGGGAGGGGCCATAGAGTAGCTGGGGGTCGACCCCCCCTCCTATGCCCCGCCTTAAAATAGGACTGGTTCCTATTGCGCTAACCAATGAGTTCTCTGACATCGGATATGTGGGTTGGGTTGTCCACAGCGTGTTTACCAACCCAATTCTCGGCTGTTGTCGGCATAGACTGAACACCCATAATATTGATTCAACGTGTCTCAGACATGTTTTATCCACCTAGCAGCGAGAACAGGAAGAGAACAGGAAGAGAACATAAGGGAGAATGGGGGGAGGGAGGAAGAATGGGTAGGAGATCATGGTGTGAAGCAGAATAGGAGAAAGAAAGGGAGAATAGAAGGAAGGCAGGGAGAGAGGAAATGAGAAACGGAGAGAGACCCGGGTATCGCCGGATACCGCCTCTAATATGCTAATATATTACAGTATTAATTTATATTTTAGAAACATTCCTATTCTGAATGAGCAATATGTTAAACTGATGAACGCGTCCTTACAGTCGGCTCGTTAAAGCGGCGGCCAACGCCCTTCCAAAGATGCATTAATTAATTTTAATGAATTGTGTCTTAATGTGCAATACGTTGAAATTGATGGTCGTGTCTTGGGGTCTGGCCGCCGCTTTAACGAGGCTGGGTTGAGGTCGGGTTCCGTCATTGCCTCTAATATAGAGGCAATGATGGAACCCTAATTTATAGACCTCTAATATTCAATAATATTACTTTATATATGAGGAAAACTATTTAAAAAAAAAATTAATAAACAATGCATTAATATATATTAGAATAATATTATTGTATATTAAAGTTCTGTGTATAGTTAGGCGTAAGTTAAGTTCTGTTTGCATTCGTAGTACGGGGGTCAAGCATTCGTAGTACGGGGGTCAAAGCATTCGTAGTACGGGGGTGAAGCATTCGTAGCCTTTGTATTCATTGAAGCATTCGTATTCGTAGAACATTTGACCTTTGTTGATGAGGACGGGTTTGGACATATTGCAGCCTCAGTGTGTCCAAGCGTCTTGGACACATCAAGGCTGCAATGTGTCCAAGACGGTTGCAACTGCGACGATTAAACACGATCTCTTTCAGAACATTGACAAATACAAAAAATGTTCTCAACTGGAGGATTCTCGACAGCGTTTTCTATGACCCTTGGTGACATTGTGATCAGAGGGGGGGGGGACTATCTCTCTCTCTCTCTCTCTCTCTCTCTCTCTCTCTCTCTCTCTCTCCCTCCCTCTCTCTCTCTCTCTCTCTCTCTCTCTCTCTCTCTCTCTCTCTCTCTCTCTCTAGGGTGGTGACTGGTAGAGGTACACGTACCGTGTAGCTCCACGGTGCCATCATTCTCACCGAAGGAGTTTCTTGAATAACACAGGTACTTCCCGAAGTCTCCAGGCTCCAGCTGTATGGGAGAGTGTGATGAGTGGGTGTGTGGGGGGAGTATGGTCAATGAGACCCCCCCCCACACGTGAGAACATTGACCAAGCCCCCCCCCCTTAGGATCCACTAGCAAGAACGTGCCATTATCCTCACTATAAAGACATTAATCATTAAGAAAATGAACAAAAACAAAGTTCACAAACCCCCCTCCGCCCCCTGGTGGTATAGCCCCCTCCCTGGTGGTATAGCCCCCTCCCTGGTGTTATAGCCTCCCCCTGGTGGTATACCCCCCCCCCACAGTACCTCCCCCCACAGTACCTCCCCCCCCACAGTACCTCCCCCCACAGTACCTCCCCCCACAGTACCTGCCCCCACAGTACCTCCCCCCCCCACAGTACCTCCCCCCACAGTACCTCCCCCCCACAGTACCTCCCCCCCACAGTACCTCCCCCCACAGTACCTCCCCCCCCCCCCCACACAGTACCTGCTTGATAGTGAGCTTGACAGTGGTGGTGTAGTCGTCGTGGTGGAACTCCTCAAGGCGGTACTTGTTAGTGGACATGACCATGGTGTGGTTGTGCTTCCAGAAGGTGACGGCCCGAGGGTAGGCCTCCGTCTTACACTCCAGCCACACCGACGACCCCCGCGGCGCCGACATGAGCTGGTTGGGCAGCAGCACGATGGGCGAGACTGATGGTGAGAGAGAGAGAGCAGTGGTTAGTGGTGATGGGGCTGGCCACCGGTCACACTCATCACTAGTGTGGTCAGTCACACTATACGTCACGTCACACTAACCTATACATATCTACACCTTTAATCACTTCTTGGTTTTAATTTCTAATCTCAACCCCCCCCCCACCCATTCCCATAATCGCATTCCTCCCCCCCCTTTTCAATCCTATTTCCCCTCAATTATGTTTCCATCCTCAGTTGTATTTGCCTCATCAGTCCTATTTCTCCCCCTCAATTCTATTCCCCATCTATTCTATTTACAGCCTCAATACTATTTTTACGACGGTGTTAACTAGCTTCAAGACTGTGATGTATTAAGTGGAACAACAGGAAGGGGGCTTGTGTGTCAACTGTTCCATCAACGGACTCATCATTGGCGCCATCAACGGACTCATCATTGTCTCCATCAACGGACTCATCATTGGCGCCATCAACGGACTCATCATTGTCTCCATCAACGGACTCATCATTGGCGCCATCAACGAACTCATCATTGGCTCCATCAGCGGACTCATCATTGTCTCCATCAGCGGACTCATCATTGTCTCCATCAACGGACTCATCATTGTCTCCATCAACGGACTCATCATTGGCGCCATCAACGGACTCATCTTTGTCTCCATCAACGGACTCATCATTGGCTCCATCAACGGACTCATCATTGTCTCCATCAACGGACTCATCATTGGCTCCATCAACGGCTGAAAGTCTCCTCCTTGCGGCTTCCCCGTGAGGTCAACTTATGTCAATTATGTTGTGATCAAATAGGAACTATGCCATTCTTGGTAGTTACCGGGGAAGGGAGAGGGTCAGGGAGAGGGTAAGGGAGAGAGGGGGGAGAGAGAAGGGAGAGAAAGTCAGGGAGAGGTGAGAGTAGAGAGCTCTCAACATCGGATGACTGTATGAATATGGCGGACATGATAACGATAACTTAGCCTTACGGCACTAGAAAAAGAAGGGAGAGAGAGGGGGGGGATATGATAGGAACGTATAAAATACTCAGGGGAATTGACAGTGAACATCGACGAAATGTTCACACGGAATAGTAACAGAACGAGGGGACATGGATGGAAGTTGGAAACTCAGATGAGTCACAGGGATGTTAGGAAGTTTTCTTTTAGTGTGAGAGTAGTGGGAAAATGGAATGCACTTAAGGAACAGGTTGTGGAAGCAAATACTATTCATAATTTTAAAACCAGGTATGATAGGGAAATGGGACAGGAGTCATTGCTGTAAACAACCGATGCTCGAAAGGCGGGATCCAAGAGTCAATGCTCGATCCTGCAGGCACAAATAGGTGAGTACACACACACACACACACACACACACACACACACACACACACACACACACACACACACACACACACACACACACACACACACACACACATACACCCCCCCCCCACACACACACACACACACACACACACACACACACACACACACACACACACACACCCACACTCACACCCACACACACACACACACACCCACACACACATACACACACACACTCACACACACACACGAATAATTGCGAAATAATTATAATTGCGAACAATTATAGTCGCAGTCATATATAATCCACCACCAAATGACAGAAGACCTAGACAGGAATATGATAGAAACAACATGGCCACCATTAACATAATAGAAAGAGCAGCTTCTGTTGCTAGCAGGAATGGATCTGGACTACTAATTATGGGAGACTTCAACCATGGGAAGATAGATTGGAAGAACAGAGACCCGCATGGAGGACCAGAAACATGGAGAGCTAAGCTGCTGGACGTGGCAACAAGAAACTTTCTAAGCCAGCACACCAAAGAACCAACAAGAATGAGAGGAGAAGATGAACCAGCAATGCTTGATTTGATATTTACCCTAAATGAATGGGATATAAGGGAAGTTAAGATGGAAGCGCCCTTGGAAATGAGTGACCACAGTGTATTGAACTTTGAGTACCTGGTAGAGCTAGGACTTATCTCCCCCCAAAAAGAACTAGGAATCAAAAGGCTGGCATACCGAAAGGGGAATTATGAACAGATGAGAAGTTTCCTAAGTGAAATACCTTGGGACACAGACCTCAGAGACAAGTCTGTACAGGGTATGATGGACTATGTTACCCAAAAGTGTCAGGAGGCAGTAAACAGGTTCATCCCGGCCCAAAGGGAAAAATCCGAGAAGCAACAGAAGAATCCATGGTATAATAGGGCATGTATGGAAGCGAAGAAACTGAACAAAAAGGCGTGGAGGAACTTCCGGAATAACAGAACACCAGAAAGCAGAGAGAGATACCAGAGAACCAGGAATGAGTACGTCAGGGTGAGAAGAGAAGCAGAGAAAAATTTTGAAAATGATATAGCAAACAAAGCCAAGACCGAACCAAAGCTACTCCACAGTCACATCAGAAGGAAAACAACAGTGAAAGAACAGGTATTGAAACTTAGAACAGGCGAGGACAGGTATAGAGAGAATGACAGAGAGGTGTGTGAGGAACTCAACAAGAGGTTCCAGGAGGTCTTCACAATAGAACAGGGTGAGGTCACTGTGCTAGGAGAAAGGGAGGTAAACCAGGCGGCCTTGGAGGAGTTCGAAATTACGAGAGAGGAGGTCAAGAGACACCTGCTGGATCTGGATGTTAGAAAGGCTGTTGGTCCAGATGGGATCTCACCATGGGTACTGAAAGAGTGTGCAGAGGCACTTTGCCTGCCACTCTCCATAGTGTATAGTAAGTCACTAGAGACGGGAGACCTACCAGAAATATGGAAGACGGCGAATGTGGTCCCAATATACAAAAAGGGCGACAGACAAGAGGCACTGAACTACAGGCCAGTGTCCTTGACTTGTATACCATGCAAGGTGATGGAGAAGATCGTGAGAAAAAACCTGGTAACACATCTGGAGAGAAGGGACTTCGTGACAAATCGCCAACATGGATTCAGGGAGGGTAAATCTTGCCTTACAGGCTTGATAGAATTCTACGATCAGGTGACACAGATTAAGCAAGAAAGAGAGGGCTGGGCGGACTGCATTTTCTTGGATTGTCGGAAAGCCTTTGACACAGTACCGCATAAGAGGCTGGTACATAAGCTGGAGAGACAGGCAGGTGTAGCTGGTAAGGTGCTCCAGTGGATAAGGGAGTATCTAAGCAATAGGAAGCAGAGAGTTACGGTGAGGGGTGAGACCTCCGATTGGCGTGAAGTCACCAGTGGAGTCCCACAGGGCTCTGTACTCGGTCCTATCTTGTTTCTGATATATGTAAATGATCTCCCGGAGGGTATCGATTCATTTCTCTCAATGTTTGCGGACGATGCTAAAATTATGAGAAGGATTAAAACAGAAGAGGACTGTTTGAGGCTTCAAGAAGACCTAGACAAGCTGAAGGAATGGTCGAACAAATGGTTGTTAGAGTTTAACCCAACCAAATGTAATGTAATGAAGATAGGTGTAGGGAGCAAGAGGCCAGATACAAGGTATCATCTGGGAGAGGAAATTCTTCAGGAGTCAGAGAAGGAAAAAGACTTGGGGTTGATATCACGCCAGACCTGTCTCCTGCAGCACATATCAAGCGGATAACATCAGCGGCATATGCCAGGCTGGCCAACATACGAACGGCATTCAGAAACTTGTGTAAAGAATCATTCAGAACTTTGTATACCACATATGTCAGGCCAATCCTGGAGTATGCAGCCCCAGCATGGAGTCCATATCTAGTCAAGGATAAGACTAAACTGGAAAAGGTTCAAAGGTTTGCCACCAGACTAGTACCCGAGCTGAGAGGTATGAGCTACGAGGAGAGACTACGGGAATTAAACCTCACTTCGCTGGAAGACAGAAGAGTTAGGGGGGACATGATCACCACATTCAAGATTCTGAAGGGGATTGATAGGGTAGATAAAGACAGTCTATTTAACACAAGGGGCACACGTACTAGGGGACACAGGTGGAAACTGAGTGCCCAAATGAGCCACAGAGATATTAGAAAGAACTTTTTTAGTGTCAGAGTGGTTGACAAATGGAATGCATTAGGAAGTGATGTGGTGGAGGCTGACTCCATACACAGTTTCAAGTGTAGATATGACAGAGCCCGATAGGCTCAGGAATCTGTACACCTGTTGATTGACGGTTGAGAGGCGGGACCAAAGAGCCAGAGCTCAACCCCCGCAAACACAACTAGGTGAGTACAACTAGGTGAGTACACACACACACACTCACACACACACACATGCATAAATCACTTGGATGGCGCCATTCACCACACATCCTATTCAGATATTGTACACAAATAGAGTCTTTTATAACGAGTTTTCAACATATCTTGTTAAAAATAACATAAAAACTTTATATAAACCAGTTTTTGACAGGGAAACTGGAAAATATAGTTTCAGAGAAAAGTGGTTGAGACAGATTTATAAAGATAAAGAGAAAAGGCATAAACGAGTTGAAATAAAGTGAAAAATAAAAAAAAATAGATCAAGTGATAAAAAGATATACGGATAGATATGTATAGATAATTGGGGATATATAAATATAAATATAGCATGAATCATATTACATTTTACACTAGAAATGGGTGTGACTCGTATCACTAGGATACTACTTAGCATCCTCAGAGGAAGAAGGAATATATATATATATATATATATATATATATATATATATATATATATATATATATATATATATATATATATATATATATATATATATGCAGACAGAAATATACATTCTATGAGGGTATAAGGAGAGGTTATTCGATGGCTTTGTTGATTATGCTTTGTTAAACGCCTTGAAAGAGATGTTGTTGTCGTGTCTATATATAGAGATCGCTGGAGCGGACAGTGTCCCCTCAAGTGACCACGTACTGTCATAGTTGACAGTCTTCCCTCTGTCTTGTGGACGGTTGAAAACATTTTAATCAAGCTTTATAGGCGGAAGGAAAGGGAACTATCACGGCGAAAGCGCCAAGCCATTATGACTATATATAGCACTTGGAAGGGGTAAGGATTTGACCTGGAAGGAAGAGAAGGATTTGGGATGGGACAGAGGGGAGGGGGCCCGTCCCATCCCAAATCCATTTCCTATCCAAGTGCTATACAGTCGTAAATTATCCTGATAATTACCCTTACCTTTCAGGCAGAGACCCTCAAAGAAATTCATTTAAACACCTAAATCCACCTCCGCCAAATATCTATCTTTTTCTGACAAATTATTAAAACCTGTCAACTTTTTTTTTCCAACCCAAGAAGAAATTCCTTAAAGATGTGTAATTAGATCCTTTATCTGTTATTCAAGACTGATATTATGGACTTGAAACTTGTATACAAATCTCATAATTTGCTTACACTTGTAAATATGAAATTCTAAGGGTTTCCTGATATAGAAAATACGAGAGTTTTCAAGGTGTTTACATCCCACGGGAATATTGAAGTTGGTGTGTATATCGCTGTGTATGAGAGCGTATGTATGTATGTATTTCATTCTTGCTTTCATGTCTATGTGTATACATAAACATGTTTGTGTGTATGTATGTATGCTCGTGTGTGGGGGTGGGGGTGTCTCATGACTGTATTAACGCCAAAAGTAGTGTATTTGTATACATAAGAGTTCAGAGCGAACACGTTGTGCTAGGAGGAAGTGTTCTCCTGGGTGCTGAACACCTCTTGTGTTCTCTTGTTCTTAACTTACATATTGCTTGATATTAATATTTGTTCTTTATCCTCTGTCTCCGTGTTCTTCATTCGAGTTCTTACCCTTATTGTATTTTCTAGAGACGCGTAACAAGGTAAAAACACCATTACTGTTTCTAGGAGGGAGAGAGAGAGAGAGAGAGAGAGAGAGAGAGAGAGAGAGAGAGAGAGAGAGAGAGAGAGAGAGAGAGAGAGAGGGGAAGAGCCCAGTTCATAATACTTCTAATATTTGCTTTATTAGTATGTGCAGATGTTTGCTATGGTTCTGGCCTCACGCCGCATGTGGGGGGTTATTGTGGGGGGTTGTGGGGGTTGTGGGGGGTAGTGGGGGGGGTAAATGGGGTGGTAGGGGCGGGGGATGGGGGATGGGATGTGTCTCAATGTCACTCCACCCAGAGTGAGAGTACCCACATGTGTAAGTGTATGAGAACCTTGCCTTCCTACAGGTGTGGAGTGTGGCATATCCCACCATGGGCCAGTCACAGATCCCGCTACCGGATCCGGATACGACGGTAAGGCATTGTCCAAGCCAGGATACACAAGTGTGGAGATCTGAGGTATACGGACACTCACCTGGCAAGTGAGTGTTGATGCTGGCAGCTCCACAGGGTGTAGCATCAACGTCTTGAAGCCTTAGAAGCTTCGTATCTACATCTTGATCACTTTGAATGGGAATCGGATCCTTGTGAGGTGCTCAATATTGACGCTCCCGTGACTGTTCATCTCATTTATGTCCGCTCTCACCAGCATCTCTTCATCTCCAGGAAGCTGCATCTCCACCTCTAACATGAAAGCCACCCTCCAGCATCTTCTCATCCCAGGTAGCATGTGTGTGTGTGTGTGTCCACATCTGCTATGGGGTGATGCAGAGTGTCGAGCAGTGGCAGAACTGCTGGACAGAACTGCTGGACAGAACTGCTGGGCAGAACTGCTGGGCAGAACTGCTGGCAGTGAATCCAGTTGACCTGGATTCACTCAGGTACATGACCTAATTTCACCCCAGCAAAATGAGGACAATACTAGTTTCCATGCTCCTCTTCATTACAATTCTCCTGTTAATACCTTTCATTGTCTCTATATTCCCCCCTCTGCTCCTGTCCGCGGAGGAGCCCCGAGGCATCTTCAATAAGCCACCAGGAAATGTAATATGCAAACATATAACTCTTTTTACCCACCAATGTGAATTTTGCGTTTATATACACACGGGGAAGTCGCGTGGAAGATGGCGGCTTTTGTCGCTGTTAATGAGAGAGAGAGAGAGAGAGAGAGAGAGAGAGAGAGAGAGAGAGAGAGAGAGAGAGAGAGAGAGAGAGAGAGAGATACATACATACATACAGACAGGTACCACGTTAGACAGACATACAGACAGACACCGACACATACACACAAACATACAGGTGTACACATACAACTTGTCATGTCAACTGCTGGAATTTAATAAGTCCTCCAATATTAAAAATTCGTTATGTGGCCTTTGACAAGACGTCCTGCTGGGGTCCTTGTCCCGCTGGGGTCCTTGTCCCGCTGGGGTCCTTGTCCCGCTGGGGTCCTTGTCCCGCTGGGGTCCTTGTCCCGCTAGGGTCCTTGTCCCGCTGGGGTCCTTGTCCCACTGGGGTCCTTGTCCCGCTGGGGTCCTTGTCCCGCTGGGGTCCTTGTCACGCTGGGGTCCTTGTCACGCTGGGGTCCTTGACCCCGCCCTGCTCACATGTGCTACCACTCCACACCACACACATATATTAAGGTAAGTACACACATACATGTACATACACTTACACACACACACACACACACACACACACACACACACACACACACACACACACACACACACACACACACACACACACACACACACACAGGTGTGTGTGAGTGTGCGTGCGTGTGTGTGTGTGTGTGTGTGTGTGTGTGTGTGTGTGTGTGTGTGTGTGTGTGTGTGTTTGTGTGTGTGTGTGTGTGTGTGACATTCCGAGCTCTTCACAGCCTAATTTCACACACTTTACCACCCGTGTTGAAGAGTTGTCAAGAGAGGAGGGAACCAGAAATCGCCTCTCTGCTGGGTGGTCATAGGGGCGAGGCGTCAGCTAGAGAGAGGGAGAGGGAGAGGGAGACGGAAAGGAAGAGATGATGTGGATAAGAAGAAATAAGAGACAGAAGGAAATGCACAGGATGAATTAAGATAAAATGTGGGACTGGAGGAAGGGATAGATAAAGA
>NC_091168.1:21091936-21109436 GCF_040958095.1 Procambarus clarkii | reverse complement strand
ACACACACACGCAGACACACACACACACACACACACACACACACACACACACACACACACACACACACACACACACACACACACACATTGGGGCCTCGTAGCCTGGTGGATAGCGCGCAGGACTCGTAATTCTGTGGCGCGGGTTCGATTCCCGCACGAGGCAGAAACAAATGGGCAAAGTTTCTTTCACCCTAAGTGCCCCTGTTACCTAGCAGTAAATAGGTACCTGGGAGTTAGTCAGCTGTCACGGGCTGCTTCCTGGGGTGTGTGTGTGTGGTGTGGGGAAAAAAAAAAGTAGTTAGTAAACAGTTGATTGACAGTTGAGAGGCGGGCCGAAAGAGCAAAGCTCAACCCCCGCAAAAACACAACTAGTAAACACACACACACACACACACACACACACACACACACACACACACACACACACACACACACACACACACACACACACACACACGCGCGCGCACACACACACACACAGACACACACAACAGTCTCAAAGTACCTTTGAGACGCTGAGAGGAGAATGCGTATACCTTTGCGTCGCAGAGAGGGGAATACGTATACCTTTACGTCGCTGAGAAACGTACCTTTGCGTCGGTGAGAGACGTACCTTTGCGTCGCTGAGAGACGTACCTTTGCGTCGCTTGCTAAGAGTGATGTGTCGCTGGTCCTCTCTGACCCAGGAGATGCGGGGGGGCGGGTTGCCCTCGGCGTGACAGGTGAGGGTGACATTACCGTTCTCCTGCACCACAACACTCGACCCACTGCTCAGCTCGTCCACTATCACGGGCGGCACTGTGGGAGTGGGGGGAGGTGGGGGTGAGTGGTGGGGGTGTAGGGTGAGTGTGGGGGGAGGTGGGGGTGAGTGGTGGGGGTGTAGGGTGAGTGGTGGGGGTGTAGGGTGAGTGTCGGGGGTGAGTGTGAGAGTGAGTGGTGGGGGGAGGTAGAGGGGAGTGGGGGGTGAGTGGTGGGGGAGGTAGGGGGAGTGCCCATAGTACTCAAGGTACTCAAGCTACGCACAGTCACTATAGGTACTATGCGGCGTTGCCGCACCTCTAGCACACAAGCCATGCTGCCAAACCTATTCTTTAATATAATTCATTAAATAGCACTTTGACACAAATTAATAGTATAAGAGAACTCTTAATAAAATGAAAAGTTATAATTCAATCTTTTGCGACAAAAGAGAACGTCTGTCTGTCCAAAGTAAGAGTAGAGAGAGAGTGGGGGTGAGAGTGGGGGAGAGAGAGAGTGGGGGAGAGAGAGAGGGGGGAGAGAGAGAGAGGGGGGAGAGAGAGAGAAAGAGAGAGAGAGAGAGAGAGTGTGTGGGAGAGAGTGGGAGAGACCGTGAGAGAGAGACGGGGGGGGGGGGGATACAACGGTCCCAATTCTTGTTGATTCCTGCCATAGTAGCCATACGTACTATACAGACGATGAGTCACAGTACCGACGTGGCCATCATCAAATCGTCTTCCTCCAAACGAAGAAACGTGAAAAAGTAAAGTAAAAAAAATATACAATATCCAATTTTATTTCAGAATAATAAAAAAAGTTCAAACGAAACCAGTTAAAAAATAAAATAAAAAAAAATAAAAAAGCAGTTAAGGGAACAGTACAAATATATTGAAAATAAAATAAAGGGAAGAAGGATGGCAGGTGTGGGCGTAGAGGGCAGGTGTGGGCGTAGAGGGCAGGTGTGGGCGTGGAGGGCAGGTGTGGGCGTAGAGGGCAGGTGTGGGGGGGAGGAGGGCAGGTGTGGGCGAGGATGGCAGGTGTGGGCGAGGATGGCAGGTGTGGGCGTGGAGGGCAGGTGTGGGCGAGCAGGGCAGGTGTGGGCGTGGAGGGCAGGTGTGGGCGAGGAGGGCAGGTGTGGGCGTAGAGGGCAGGTGTGGGCGTAGAGGGCAGGTGTGGGCGTAGAGGGCAAGTGTGGGCGTGGAGGGCAGGTGTGGGCGTAGAGGGCAGGTGTGGGGGAGGAGGGCAGGTGTGGGCGAGGATGGCAGGTGTGGGCGAGGATGGCAGGTGTGGGCGTAGAGGGCAGGTGTGGGCGTAGAGGGCAGGTGTGGGCGTGGAGGGCAGGTGTGGGCGTAGAGGGCAGGTGTGGGGGAGGAGGGCAGGTGTGGGCGAGGATGGCAGGTGTGGGCGAGGATGGCAGGTGTGGGCGTGGAGGGCAGGTGTGGGCGAGCAGGGCAGGTGTGGGCGTAGAGGGCAGGTGTGGGCGTGGAGGGCAGGTGTGGGCGTAGAGGGCAGGTGTGGGGGAGAGGAGGGCAGGTGTGGGCGAGGATGGCAGGTGTGGGCGAGGATGGCAGGTGTGGGCGTGCAGGGCAGGTGTGAGCGTGGAGGGCAGGTATGGGCGTGGAGGGCAGGTGTGGACAAGGAGGGCAGGTGTGGGCGAGGATGGCAGGTGTGGGCGTGGAGGGCAGGTGTGGGCGAGCAGGGCAGGTGTGGGCGTGGAGGGCAGGTGTGGGCGAGGAGGGCAGGTGTGGACAAGGAGGGCAGGTGTGGGCGTGGAGGCCTACTCCTCCTTAACCGGCAACTAAGGGTAGAACAAGGAATCACATAATTACCTGTTTAACACCATTTCCAGCCTCTGGGAATGGTGTCCCAACTCCAGTGGCGAATAACGGGGCTAAATGGTACAGGTTCGTACACATTTTAACTCTCTACGGCTCGTGTATGATAAATCTGTGCCTGATTTAAATGAGTTTCTGAATTAATCCTGCTCCTCTTAATCTGATTATCGACTATAGGCAACTATGATATAGTTGCCTATTGTTGTTGGGTTTGTGTTGAAGATGGGGGAGGTAGTGACTGAACACAGACAAGTTAACTCTCAGAGAGAGAGAGAGAGAGAGAGAGAGAGAGAGAGAGAGAGAGAGAGAGAGAGAGAGAGAGAGAGAGAGAGAGACAGACAGACAGACAGACAGACAGACAGAGATAGAGATGTTAGTTGCTGCTGTCAGTATACCCCCCTTGTAGTGACCACCTCCATATACCGGACAGGGCCCTGGGAGAGACGCTAGACAAGTCAGCTATCCTAGCTATCCTATCCAAGTCAGCTATCCAGCTATCCTCCCTAGAGCAGGTGTGGGCGAGGAGGGCAGGTGTGGGCACGCCAAAAGGAACCAGACTTGTATACTCAATATAATCCACAAGTGACCCGTCTCTACCACACACAGTAACACGGGCCGTCTCACGCACCCCAGTATTGACATGACCTTTACACGCGGGACTCTACGTTGGGGGTCGGAATACCTGGCCAATTAAGTCCAATAGGTCGTGAGGTCAAAGACACCAGCCAGCAGATGCCATTAATATACACACGGGACGGTTGACAATTTAAAATATTAATTTATTGAAGACTTTAGACGAACAATTCCTAACTGTGAGTCCCTAACAGAGGAAAATTGAATTGCATGAAGTAATCATGTAATTCGCACATGTGGTAATTCACACAAGTCCGCACTGTCTCTCCAATTGATATTATATACAACAGTAAGGAGCATGTGAGATCCTTGGCACCCTTTGATGTATGTATCTAGTTGTAATAATACCCTGTGTGGACCATCATGGCCGCCACATGCCTGACAACTTGGTGTCCCCCTGTCCCGGTGACCCCAGTTGATCTGACCCCTTGGTTAACGCCTCAAGGTGGTGTGAGTCTTCATTTCGGGCGGCCAGCTGACAGGCGCCGCGCCCAAACGCTACGGCTGTTACTGTCCTGCTGTGTACTTGTTACAAGAGTGCGTGGCTTGTTGTTGAAGATGGCAGAGGTGGCTAAACACACACTCAACTCTTCCAGTTTAGAGAGAGAGAGAGAGAGAGAGAGAGAGAGAGAGAGAGAGAGAGAGAGAGAGAGAGATGGTGTCAGCAGGAAGGGTGACTACAGCATCCATAATGTTGTCTGGAGGTGGTAGACATCCACTCTCTGTGTGTCTCTCTCTCTCTCGGCTCTCTTAAAGACGAGAGCTCCATTTGTACTCATTTATTGTTTTCTCGTGTTTTCTCATTCACTCATTTTCTCTCTCTCTCTCTCTCTCTCTCTCTCTCTCTCTCTCTCTCTCTCTCTCTCTCTCTCTCTCTCTCCCCCCCCCCCGATCGTGCGCTCAACTGTGCTAGTGAACCTTATCACCAATCAATCACACTGTCAGGCGTCACGCTCTCAGTTAAGTAATACACACAACAGTCATACACAGATTCAGTATTCATACAGTCAATATTTATACACAGTATCAGCAGGCATATACACAGTCAACAGTCATGTACACAATTGACAGTCATTCATCGCATCAACAGTACTACACACGATGCGCACATACACACAGTACAAACATCAGCACAGTCAACAGTCATGTACACAGTTAACGGTAATATACAGCCATACACACAGTCACACACACACACAGTCAAGCGGGGTATCATCCCCATGGTTACTGAGGTGTTTATCTAGTCTAGGCACACCTAATGTGAAAGGGGGGGGGGGGAAGGGAGGGCAAGGGAAAGGCGAGGGAGAAAAGGTCTATGGAAAAGAGGGGAAAGCGTGGGGGAGGAAGGGGAGGGGGAAGGGGGTTGGGTAGTATTAAGGGAGGGATGCAAAAAACCCACCACCATTCATACCTTTAAGAGCACAGAGAGGAGCCCAGGAGCTGGATCTCACTCTCCGGAGTCACAGCTAAGTAAGCACACACCACACAGCCGTGGCCACACGCAAGAAACTAAGTTTCATATCAATAACACGGAGATAAAGCGAGGGGGAGACATGACCGCAGCCTTAAAAATACTCATAGATTTTGTGTCACGAGTCGTTCACGAACAGGGGAGCAGGTGAAAGGCCTTAAATGAGCCACAAATAAACGAAATTGGTTCCGGACATGAAAACAAGGAATGAATACACCAAGACACCGTTTCCTTAACATTTTTACAATTATAGAATCACGATGATAGTTGTAATCTAACAACCACGTTTTATTTTTTAATTGTTCAGAGATCGTGTCCCATACCACCCCCCTATTATATGTTACCCATACCCCCCACCACGGGATATGGCGACCCCGGCCCTGTGAACCCGTACACTAAGCAGTGACGTAGTGAAGGCACACTTACCTCCACGCAAAGTGTGAACAGTGTACAAAGTGTTGGGGAACTTACGAGGCGGGAACATAGAGGAGAAGCCCAGCCCTTCCCAGCACACCTTGCTCAGGACATACATGTAAGCAAACGTGAGATAAGACAAGCAGGTGTGTGTGTGGACACCTGACATCCCGTTCCTCCTATTCCTTTGGCTCTTCCACCTAGCTCTTCCCCTCTTCCAGGTGGCGGAAGTGTCTGAGGGGAGATATGAGGGGAGGGAGGAGGAGGCGGCAGGCGGGGAGGAAGAGGACGGAAGTGATAAACAGAGAGAAGCGCCGATAACGCCAGGCACGGGAGGCATGATTGACGGGGGAGGGAGAGACGGAGAAGGTGGGTGAAGGGGAGGTAGACAGGAACGAAGGGAGGGAATAAGGTGGAGGGGAATAAGGGGGAAGGGATTGCTTGGGGGAGGGTAGTTGACGTAGGGAAGAATGGGGTGAGAGTGTAGAAGTGGAAGTGGGATAGGTGAGAAGGATAGGGAGACTGGGAGGATAGGGGGAACAGAAGGGAAAAGTGAGAGGGTGGTGAGGTAATGAGAGAGAGAGAGAGAGAGAGAGAGAGAGAGAGAGAAATGGTAGTTGGTAGGGAAGTTATAGTAAAAAACAGGAGATTAGAGATGGATGAAGATGAACCAGAGGCAACACACCGCCATCCACCCCTTCATCCATACAAACAATACCATCCATTCAACTGTCTATCTAAACAACTGCACACCACATACATATATTAGAATCGATTCCACGCATCCAATCCACGCTGCCATTTCACCGATTCATCCATCCATCCATTTATCCAAGCATCCTCCAGCTAATTCATCCACATATCCACCGACTCACCTCTCCACAGGCATAATCCACCCAGTTATCCATCAGCCACTCACCCGCACAGACAGACAGACAGGAGGATTACAGTACAAAAAAAAATGAGCATTTAACTCCCCCCAATCAGATCACAATGACGGACAACTCTTATTAAAACATAATTCCATGTCATGCATATAATTTCAAATTATTAATTATCGGAAAATATACACTTTTTTTATGCAACATTTCGAAGGAGGGTGGGGGGGGGGGGGTAGGGGTTTAGTGTAAGATTTGCAACTGGATGGAATTGGATAATAGTACTTTATTGCACAATTGAGAGAAGTGACTCAGGGATATATGCAAGCAGAGTCGTAAGCAGTAGGTAGCCAAGGCTCGAGGCGGGGTCCGGGAGCTACGCTCACTTGGAAAGAGCCTATAGGTTGGGTCAGGTACGTGAAGGTGAGGTATAGAGGTCAAAGGGGAATGAGGTCAGAGGGGGAGGGGGTGAGGTCAGTTATCCCAAAATCCTGGTGAAATCGGATATCAACAATATATCACCAAAACTGATAACACAAAAAAGATAACCAAAAAAGATAACATAAAAAAGATAACCAAAAAAGATAACACAAAAAAAAGATAAAAAAAGATAACACAAAAAAGATAACCAAAAAGATAACCAAAAAAGATAACCAAAAAAAGATAACACCAAAAAGATAACCCAAAAAAGAGGTTATTAAGATGAGTAAACCCGGGAGAGGCTACACAATGTAACAAAAGTGTTCCTCCTGGGCAGTAAACTGCTATATAACCAAAGTACGTATCCCAATTTTGTTTAGAAAATGGCTGTTATTGCCCTCAAATTTGGCTTCCGTGACCTCAACAATCCTATTCTGAAATTCCCTTATTTTCAATGAGAAAACGGGGCGAATTTGCGTTCTTCCGTTCACGTAAAGTGCGCAAAAACAAACTATCAAAGCTAACTTGTATTTGTTCTAAAGTTATACAAAAATTACCACAAAAAAAGATGGAGTCAATTTTTTGCGAGATTTACAATTATAATGTAAAATAACTTTTACGGATCAGATTTTCGCAGCATATTCTTTTTTTATACTGTGTTTGGTATACCGGTGTTCTTGAAGTATACTTGAAGGAAGTACTGGTATAGAACGCTACCATGTTCTTGAATTGATCAAGTTGAGCCTCAAGGATATGGACTTTGAGGAGCACCTTGTAGCCCAGTGTGCCGTAGTTCTTGACCGGAGTCTCGACTACCTCCACGGTCTTGTTTGGCCTTGTCAGGGGTCCTGGAAGCCTCGAACCGCTGGAACAAAGCTGCTTCAAGCCGCTCTCTTTGTGCGTTTCTAGCGGAATTCCTTGCTATCGAGAGGATCTCTTTCCTCCATGGTTCAGCGAAGACACTGGCTTCAACGTTCGCCTCACACAGCTTAGCGAAGAAGTCTTGGTGATACCTGAAGAAGGCTTCCGGCTCCTTATCCTGAACCGCGACAAATGGTTTCCTAAGATCCGAGTTGCTATGCAACTGTGTCCGCAACACCTTCCGGAAGCTCCCACCTGACCTGTTCCAATCCCTCACAGAGAACTCGATCTCCTGTAAGCAGTCCCACCGCTGGTACTGCGCGTGGGGGTTACGGGCTCACCATAGCCCGTGCTACATGGAGATTTCACTCTCAGTAGCTAAATCCAAAACAACAACATGGTACTGCGCCTCTGCGGTGCTTCTGCTTTCCTAAAGGCGAAGACTTCGAGGAAATGGTACTACCAGCCACTTCTTGGGCGAGCCGCTACCATTGCCGCCATGCTGAGGTCTCCCTGCCGCGACCTCCACACTTTAAGGCGTACAGCGTGGTCTAAATACTGGGGTAATCCTCTTTAAGGTCTTTATATTACAATTTATATTACTATAAAGCTCTAGAAGCCACTCCAAGTTTTCTCAGCCCTGAATCCATCTGAAGTGTGCACTGAGAAGCAAAATTTGTGGGAAATAATACATATTTTCAATATTTTCGAGACGTAAACTCTTGAATAACAACACTAACCCCTTAGCAACTTAACAAGTCCACAGTGAAATACTAAAGAGAACACAAAAGAGAGGTTATCAACAAGAGAACACCAAGAGAGAACACCTGTGTTTCATACGAGGCACCAACTGCAAATTGAGTGGAAGCCAATAGAGACATAAAAAGCAGTCAATTGGTTTCTATGTTGGAGCTTAGTGGGATGGGGAGGGGGGTGAAAAATGGGGAGATTAGAGAGGATAGAAGGGATAGAAAGGTAGCAAGAGGGGGAGAGGGGAGGCAAAGGGCAGATAGAAAAAGATAGGGGAATAGTCGGGAGAGAGAGAGAGAGAGAGAGAGAGAGAGAGAGAGAGAGAGAGAGAGAGAGAGAGAGAGAGAGAGAGAGAGAGAGAGAGAGAGAGAGTAGACTAGTAGAGAGGAGAGGAATTTAAGATATCACTCAGTCTTGATTGTCTAATGCCGGCTGCATCTTTTTCAACACTATCACGCCATCTACAATCATTCTCAACAGCATCACTCCATCTACAATCATTCTTCCCTACACTGACACACATTTTTGTATTTTATATATATAAATTTTTTTTTGCATCTCTCTCTCTCTCTCTCTCTCTCTCTCTCTCTCTCTCTCTCTCTCTCTCTCTCTCTCTCTCTCTCTCTCTCTCTCTCTCTCCCTCTCTCTCTCTCTCTCTCTCTCTCTCTCTCTCTCTCTCTCTCTCTCTCTCTCTCTCTCTCTCTCTCTCTCTCTCTCTCTCTCTCTCTCTCTCTCCACTACTCCCAGGTTGCATCTGCAACCTGTTCATTCAACTCACTGATACGCATGAAATCACTTCCACCGACCATAAGAAGACTTAGCTCATCCTGTTCCTTACATAATAACATTAAATATAGTTTATTCATAACGAATAAAAAACAATAAACTCGTCAAATAAATGAGTGTCTAGGCGCAGGCTTCAGATGAGCTGAGGCAGGATCACAGCTCCAGCCTGGGTACCACGAGGGACACCAATGGCATTAATAATTAACTATTGTCTTAGTATAAAAAATAATGGATGGAAGGAAGAGTGAGTGTCCATGAGTTGCTTCAAACTATATTCCAAACATTTTGTTTGTGTCGGGTGTGAGTGAGTGGTGCCCTGTGTCCCCTTCTGTCTGCTGATCCCTTAGTTTTATGAGGGGGTGAGAGAGAGAGAGAGAGAGAGAGAGAGAGAGAGAGAGAGAGAGAGAGAGAGAGAGAGAGAGAGAGAGAGAGAGAGAGAGAGAGAGAGAGAGGTCAATAAGAGCTGCCTCGTTTGGGTCAATAGGAGCTGCCTCACATGGGGTCAAAAGGAGTTTCCTCGTATGGGGTCAATATTAGCTTCCTCGTATGGGGTCAAAAGGAGCTTCCTCGTATGTGCCAGTAATCATTGAAACTGAAATTGAACTGAAACTGAAATAAGTTTATTGAGGTATAAACACACACAAAGGGATGAGATATGTTGTTGTTAAAGATTCGCTACTTGGAACAAAATGTTCCAAGTAGCACGGGCTATGGTGAGCCCGTAGTATACCTCAAGCTATTCGAATGGGTCAATAGGAGCTGGCTCGCGTGGGTCAATAGGTCTTCCTTATGTTTCCTATATTCTGGCGTACTTAACGGAGTTCTCTATGCCATCTGTTCACGTAAGAGGGAAAGAGGAAAGCAATAAAATGGGTAACTCTCCCCCAAAGAGGTTTCCACCCAAAAAGAGATAATTTAAAATGCCTTTTGAAGTTACAATGTTCATTTGTGAAACTCTAGACAACCGGAAAGCAGACTAAATTCCCGTTAAACGGATCCAAATATCTGTTAACAGATAACAAATGCCCGTTAGGAGGTGAAAAACTATTCATTACGAAGTTATCATTCAATTTTAAGCCTTTCAAAAAGTCCTTAAAAAGCCCGTTAGGAGCCAGTTTAAAGTCTTTCAAAAGGTCAGTTTATATCAAAAGTCAATTTAGAGCCAGTCAAATGCCAATTCGTAAAAAGTCAGTTTAAAACCCAATTACAGTAAATTTAGAGCCTGATAAAAGCTAATTTAAAGTACGTCAAAAGTCTATTTAAAGATTGTCAAACGTCAATTAAAAACCCTTCAAATCTTCACAACCATTAACTGTACAATAACAACACAATAATATTGTCAATAATATCCAAAACAAGCCAGAAAAGTATTTAATAGCACAATACAAAGAAAGAGACATTTTTTATTTCATTCACCCAGTTTCTATTTATCGGGTGAATAGAATATATATTCTATTTATACTTACTCACAGATTGATAGCTAAGTACACACACACACACACACACACACACACACACACACACACACACACACACACACACACACACACACACACAGCGTTATATGACAAAGAGTGCTGGGAAGACGGGACACCACGAGCGTAGCTCTCATCCTGTAACTACACTTAGGTAATTACACACACAGACACACACATATACACACGGGGTCTGGTAGCTGAGCAGACAGCGTGCAGGACTCGTAATTCTGTGGCCCGGGTTCGATTCCCGGACCAGGCAGAAACCGGGCAAAGTTTCTTTCACCCTCTGATGCCCCTGTTACATAACAGTAAATAGGTACCTGGGAGTTAGACAGCTGTTACGGAGCTGCTTCCTAGGTGTGTATGTGTGTGGGGTAAAAAATTAGTTAGTAGTTAGTTACAGTTGATTGACAGTTGAGAGGCGGGTGGAAAGAGCAGAGCTCAACCCCCGCAAGAACAACTGGGCGAATAAACACACACACACACACACGGTTCTAACTCATTCCATTTGATCTTTCATGTTTACAACTCTCAAACGTTTCCAGTCAGACCAACGTTGGTGCAAGAACAGGGGAAGAGGAGGCACAGGAAATGAAGAAAGGGATAAGGTATGGAAATAGTAAGGAGGTAAGGAGTAAGGAAGGGAAGGGAAGGGAAAGGAAGGGAAGAGAAGGGAAGGGAAGGGAAGGGAAGGGAAGGGAAGGGAAGGGAAGGGAAGGGAAGGGAAGGGAAGGGAGGAGTGGTGTAATGATGGAGGGGGAGGGTAAGAAAAGAGAGGGAAGGGGTGTGTGAATGTAACAATATATATCAGGACAACAGAACACAGTATGGAGGAGGCTGTATCCTGGAGGGTGACCAACCTACACCCTGAACGCCTCTAGTCGACACTACGGGCTCACCATAGCCCGTGCTACTTAGAACTGTGTTCCAGGTAGCTAATCTTTAACAACAACATCTAGTCGACGCCATTACGTCCTTATACAGGCATCCAAGGATCGGTATTTAGTTAATATTTGTTGGTATTGTTGTCTCTGATCATCATTAGAATCTGTTTTTCACAATACCAGACAAAAAGTTATTTTTTTATTATAAACAATCGATTACTATTTGATTAATCTATTTGGATTGGCCGATCTATAACCTCGTATTTTGCAGTTCATCGTTCGATCCCCGAAGTCCAAGTGATTAGGCATGATTCATTTCCTCTGTTGTATCCAGGCTTATATCCTATTTTCATATCCCCTTCATGTAATATGCAGTAACACTGTCTTAGGAATTTTCCAGATAATTTCCTAATCTTACCTCTAATTGGCTCTCACTCTCACTCTCAGTCTAGAAGAATCACTCTCTCCTAGCCATGTAAACATTGGCAGGTGTGGTGGGGATGGTAGTAGTGGTGGTGGTGTTCCTCTTCAGGTGATATCATATGTACTACACCTTGCTGGTGATAGTGCTATCATGTACTACACCTTGGTGGTGGTGGTGGTGCTATCATGTACTACACCTTGGTGGTGGTGGTGCTATCATGTCTAACACCTTGGTGGTGGTGGTGCTATCATATACTACACCTTAGTGGTGGTGGTGCTATCATGTGTACTACACCTTGGTGGTGGTGGTGCTATCTTGCACCCACCCACCTCTCCACCTCCCACATCGTCCACCGCTGGTCGTACAAATCTCTTTAAATGGTTTCAGAATTAATTTGAAAGGCCGCATGGAAATTGTATAATGGTGATGGAGAGGACTGTTCAAAGTGGTGTAATACGGAGCATTACAATTTGAAAAATGACGAGAACAATTTGCATATGGACCTTTTTTTTCCCAGTTTTACTGTGGTTTTCAGCGTGAGGAAAAATCCATTTCGGAATGTCGTCTCCTGGTCGTGTTCATAATAAACGGACACTGGATTTGGGGGATTACACGTACAAATGTTCGAACAGGAAGTGGATTAAAAAAAGGTTTTATATTTTTCCATAGATTCATCTTTGCTCTGTGTGCATTTTGTAAATATATCACACAAACTTGTAATGTTTCTCTCTGACACGCGCGCGCGCACACACACACACACACACACACACACACACACACACACACACACACACACTTGTGGTAGAGCCCAATAGGCTCAGGAATCTGTACACCTGTTAATTGACGGTTGAGAGGCGGGACCAGAGAGTCAGAGCTCAACCCCCGCAAGCACAACTAGAAGAGTACAACCAGGTGAGTACAGAAAACAGAAACACAGGGCAGTGTAAAGCGCCCTAAAAGCCTCCTCACTTAGGTTTCTGAATGATGTTCTAACTTTCGCCAGTGTAGAGTACGCTGCGGTCGTTATCCTATTTATATGTGTCTCAGGAGTTAGATTAGGCGTTACGTCCATTCCCAGGTCTCTTTCTCGAATCGTCACAGCAGGGTAGTTTCCCTTCATTGTGTACTAAACCTTTAGTCTCCTGTTACCCAATCCTATTTCCATAACTTTACACTTGCTCTTGTTGAACTCCAGTAGCCCTTTCTCTGACCATCTCTGCAGCTTGTTCAAGTCCTCTTGGAGTATCCTACAAGCCTCATCTGTCACAACTCGTCTCAATGATTTCGCGTCATCCGCGAACATCGATATGCAGGACTCTACTCTTGAAGACATATCGATCACGTATATTAGAAATATAACTGGTCCCAGCACCGACCCTTGAGGTACTCCACTTGTTACTGTTCGCCAGTCTGACCTTTCGCCCCTTGCCGTTACTCTCTGGCCTGTTAGGTAGTTCCTTACCCATGCTAGGGCCTTTCCGCTTACTCCTGCCTGCCTCTCAAGTTTGAATAGCAGTCTCCTGTGCAGTACTGTGTCAAAGGCTTTTTGGCAGTCCAGAAATATGCAGTCTGCCCATGCTTCTATGTCCTCCCTTATTCTTGTTACTTTATCATAAAATTCCAAAAGGTTTAATACGCATGATTTGTGTATGTATTCACCTAGTTTTATTCACCTAGTTGTGCTTGCGAGGGTTGAGATCTGCTCTTTCGGCCCGCCTCTCAACTGTCAATCAACTGTTACTAGCTACTATTTTTTCCCCACACCACACACACACATACACACTCACATACACACACACACCAGGAAGCAGCCCGTGACAGCTGACTAACTCCCAGGTACCTATTTAATAATTTTTTTAGAGTTACCCATTCAAAAAAAAAAAAAAAGTCAAGAGTAGCCTCTATAAAAGACTCGAGCAAACTTTAGGAATATCTCCACGACCCAAGTCTCTTATGAGGGGAAATTTATTCAAGCGAGTCTTTCTAGGGATCACGGGGTTGAGATATGGTGCCCTGAAGACACCCAAACTAACGTCATATTTCTTGCTGTAGATCTATCATAAAACTCTGGACAGACTTCTGTGGTTTGGTGAAGATATACTTGTAATTATATTCAGGCCGAGGACTCGTTATATTGTTATATATTGAAGATATACTTGTTATTATATTCAGGCCGAGGACTCGTTATATTGTTATATGTTTAAGGAGACACACGACACACACAGATACACTCACAAGGGGGTCTGATAGCTGAGTGAACAGCGCGCGGGACTCATGATCCTCTGGCCCCAGGTTCGATTCGCTGATGCCCCTGTTACCTAGCAGTAAATAGGTACCTGGGAGTTAGACAGCTGTTACGGGTTGCTTCCTTGGGGGGGGGGGGGTAGTGTGCGTGTGTGAGTGGGAGGGGGGGGGGGAAATAGTAGTTACTAACAGTTGATTGATTGACCGTTGAGAAGCTTGACCGTTAGGGGTGGTTAAAAAAAAGTTAGGTTAGGTATGTTAGGTTGTCGAAAAACAATTAATTCATGAAAACTTAGCTTATTAATCAAATCGGGCCTTGCAGAAGCGGGCCGAAAGAGCATAGCTCAACCCCCCGCAAGCACAACTAGATGAATACACACACACACACACACACACACACACACACACACACACACACACACACACACACACACACACACACACACACACACACACACACACACAAGAAGACAGCCGCTTTAGCAACATAATGAAAACAAAACATGTGACTCGTGCGAGCAAGAGAAGCAGCACGGAAACCAAACATTATTCCGGGTGACTGTGGGACAGGTGGTGGGTGACTGTGGGACAGGTGGTGGGTGACTGTGGGACAGGTGGTGGGTGACTGTGGGACAGGTGGTGGGTGACTGTGGGACAGGTGGTGAGTGACTGTGGGACAGGTGGTGGGTGACTGTGGGACAGGTGGTGGGTGACTGTGGGACAGGTGGTGAGTGACTGTGGGACAGGTGGTGGGTGACTGTGGGACAGGTGGTGGGTGACTGTGGGACAGGTGGTGAGTGACTGTGGGAGACAGGTAGGAGCCCCCCTCCCTCCCCTCCTCCCCCCCTTCAACCACTCATATAGATCTCTGCACAGTTTCATCAACTAAAGTGTCCAAGTTTACCTTACATCTCCCCCAATTAAAATTAAATTAATCACAAACTCTTTCAAGGTCTTAAGAACGGCTTAAAGAAACGCCTCCGAACCCGCCGTCTCTCATAACTTACCTAAGACTGAACCCTTCCTTTAATTTCAGGGGTCTCATTCCCACAGATAAAGGCTAATTTCGGCCTTGATTATAGCCTTAAATACTCCCGTCATTCCGTTCCGTTACCTCACCTCTTCCACCTATCTCTACTGTCACCCTTTCCACATGCTTTACAACACCCTTTCCGTCACCTCCTCTCCTTGTCTATAACGCCACTTATGTACCTCTCAGGTTATATTTGTGGCCATATCTCTTCCACATCTCTGTTCCTCTCACTGTTCCACACCCTTTTTCCCGTTCTCCACCAACACTACTATCCCAATTCCCCCCTCACACGCTACTATCCTTTCCCACAACTCCATCTTCCTATATACTAACCCTCTATCCCTCATGTTTCACCCCTTCCCCTAGACACCTCCCGCCCTCCCACACACTCCCTTTCCTCCCTCCTACACACATTCTCTCCCATTCACACCCCTCCCACTGTTCCTCGTTCCCCCATGTTTCTTTTGCACTTGGTTTTCTGTAATTCATGAAACCGAGGACTATTCTCAGGCCTTTGATGGTTGGCTTTGATACCTGTCCGCATACTTCCCGCCTGTGTTAGTCTCTTTTGGCGGGAAGGCGGCGATGGAAAGGTATGTGTGGGGGTGTGGGATGGGGGTGTGGGGGGGGGGGGTTGTAGGGGGTTTACTGACTCGGAGAGGAGCGACCTATTTGGGGGGAGGGGGGGAAGGGGGGGAGGGGGGGATAAGAACGAGTTAATGGCATGGTTGTGAGGTTTTATTTAAGGGAGAATGAATACACACACACACACACACGCAGTGATGTGGTGGAGGCTGACTCCATACACAGTTTCAAATGTAGATATGATAGAGCCCAATAGGCTCAGGAACCTGTACACCAGTTGATTGACGGTTGAGAGGCGGGACCAAAGAGCCAGAGCTCAACAACCCACCCCCAAGCACAACTAGATCAGTACACACTGTAACGATGTCAGACAGACGTATCCCCAATTCAAAACTTTACCCTAACCCCCCCCCCTAACCCTCCCCCCAAAAAAAAGTTAAAATGAAAAATAATAATTCACAAAAGTAGCTCTTCAATTGTTCTTTCCTTCTACAACCTGTCGAAGAGAGTAGCCACCTCCTCCTCCTACCCCCAACCTCGTCTCTTTGTGATTCATTTGATGGTGAAATTTCTCATTTAAATGCAGATTGACGCTGTAAAAACGGCCTATTTATTTGGGCCAAAGAAACAGGTTTTGGCTCCTCACAAGACTGGGGGCTTCTCCCGCTTGTCTGAAGGGCGCAGGAGATACGCTTGAATTAACAGTCAGGCAAAAACAGTGAATATCCTTAGCAGATTAACGAGAGGGGTAATGGGTGGTGTTAGTGGGGTAAGGGGGGGGGGTGGGGGGGGAGTACTTGCTGGTTGGGGGGGCAGGGGGAGGGGTGGGGGTGTCAGGTGGAAATGGTGAGATGTGAGTGTGGGTGTGGTGGTTGTAGTGGTTGTGGTGGTGGTAGTGGGTGTGGTGGTAGTGGGTGTGGTGGTGATGGAGGTGGCTTAAACAACTTCTTCTCTCAGGTCATTCCTCATGCTGACCCCTGTACTGGGTACCAATATTTCCTTACTTGTGTTTGCTCGTTGACGTTTCCTGCTTCCACCTGTATCTTCTTGACCTACTTTCACTCCCTGATTGAAGAGCCTATCCTTGTCCACCTTTTATATTCCCCCTTCGTACTTTATATGTTGTGATCATATCTCCTAATATTCCTTCTGGTCGCTAGGGTTATGACATTTATTTCCAATAACCTGTCCTCGTAGCTTAAACCCCTTAGCTCTGGCACCAATCTTATTGTAAACCTTTGTACTTTTTAAGTTTTGTCTTTGTGTGTATTCCATGCCAGTGCTGCGTATTCCAGTGTTACTTTAACAAAGGTTGAGTAGATCGCCTAAGTCCTGATTTAGATTTCTAAACGATACTCTTATATTTGCCAGCGTCTCATATGCTGCTGATGTTATCCTGTTTAAGTGAGCCTCCGGTGTTAGTGTAGCTGCCTTCCCCTTAGGGTGTAGATGTAGAACACCTTGTGACATCACCACCAAGTGTCAGAGAAGAGGTTCTGTCGACTTCAGTAGGTTACTGCACCTGCCTGGAGCCCATCTTGCCCTGTCTGAGAGCCCCTATACAGTTATCTCACCTCTGGTCTCTGTTTCCCACCGGTATGGCAGCTCGGATATTTAAGACAAAACAAATTTACAAAGTATCTACGGTCTTCTAACTTGAAGCATTTAACTCAATCACCTCTATGTAAGAGAGGACTTGGGAGAGGACTTGCGAAACCTCTTCATCTTTCCTCAGTCAAGGCGGCTTTGCTTATATTTATTTAGCAGTTTATGAGCTGCGAATCGAAACAAGATTTTATATTTTTTTTCTCGATTCTTTTCGAAAAAAGATGTAGCGGTTTCGTAAGTGAACACGTTAGTACTTGACGAATAATGACCCGAATATAGTAATTAACTCGAAATTGTAAGTTCTAGAGGTGCAGAAGGAGATGGTAAGCTCTGGGATTACTGTAGTGAGAGCAAATATGATCTTAACAATTTAATTTGAATGTATAATATGCTGTGGCTCGACTTGTTTACATATTTGCTATAATTTATTTACTAATTTTTTGTGCCAAATCAGTTCG
>NC_091168.1:21084436-21086936 GCF_040958095.1 Procambarus clarkii | reverse complement strand
ATAACAAAAAAATTATGAAACAATTTGAACTCCTAATTTATCTATTATTATTATTATTATTATTATTATTATTATTATTATTATTAATATACTATTTTTATTATTATTATTACTACAACTCATACTCCATACAGAATTGGACTGGATGGGTACCCGGGGTTGCCCGGGACTCCCTTTCCTTTCTCCTCTCTTCCCTCTCTCCTTACTCTCTCCCACTTCTCTCCTCTCCACTTCCCCCTCTCTTCCCTCATCCCTCTCTCTCCCCTCTCCACCTCCCTCTCACTCTCTGTCTCAGAGACTCAGAAAATTAAGAGTAAACAGATATAAATTTATGTTCATTGTTGTCGAGTAAGGGATGAAATCATACGAGTGAACGGTGGGGGAATAAGCATCAAAACTCTTCACGAAACTTGTTTCTGATGTTATTTCAAACTTCAGGAAGATCACAGGGGGGAAAAGGGGGTGTGTATAGATGGCGAAATTTCTAAAACAATGGCACATGGGCTGACCCCGACCGAACTATATGGCAGTCACATAACCCCCCCCCCCTTCCATGGCTCATGTTAGCAAGTTGGTTGAGACTAGCACCTAGCGTTTGGCCTCTTATTTCGGACAGACAGACTAGATATAGCTACTATGAAAAGAAAGGCTAAAGTGTTGATGCCTGAGGAGGTGAGGACTCAGCGTACTCAGGGAGGTGAGTGAGCGTGGGTGTACTCACCCACAACGTCGAGGTAGCCCACTTGGCTAATCATGGGTTCCGTGTTGACCTGACACATGTACTTGCCCCTGTCCTCCCTCGTCACGTCCGCTATGTGTAGCGTCCACGTGGTGTGGTCGTCCTGGCTCACCGTGAAGCGCGGGATGCGAGTCACAACAGTCTCGTGGATCGTCAGCAGCATCTTGCGGTCCATGTGGAACCACGCTACCTGTACCAAGGAGGGTGGGGGGGAGGGGATGGGGGAAAGGGGGGGGGGCGAAAATTGGGGTGAGTCTCTGAACTTATAAAAGAAAGGGTGACCCATTCACAGAATAAATACAATTAAATAAATCAACAAATCGAATGATATAAAACACTATTATAATATTATAACATATTTGAATATTTTAACAATTTGATATTAAATTTGGTCATTTAGTGCAACATTTTTCCAATTTTTTTTTCAAACAAATTCTACATATTTGAATACATATTTCTTTTTAACTTTTAATTTTGCCAATTGTTAATATTTAAAGTATCTATTGAGGTCTAATATGTTTTAATATATTTTTCTGCCACCATTAGTGATATTAAAATGACCTTCATGCTTGACTAGTGGCTTTAAATATGGCATCTGACCAGTGCCATGAGGTGCCATCTCTTACGGAACCAATTTGGCAATTTTCCTATTTATTTGGTCTCTAGAAACCTTAATATCCCATTTGTCTTATTCGCGATATTTATGTATTAACCTTTCTCAGTAATTATTTACAACACTCAGACTCCTTAATTTAAACTGGCAAGTGGTTAGTTATTGGATAGAAAACTGAGGGTAGGGAGGGATAGGTAGACCCAAGGATGACATATTGGTTAGTACACCCTGACCTTTACACAACCCTCCCACACACACACACACACACACACACACCCACACACACACACACACACACACACACACACACACAAACACACACACACACACACACACACACACACACACACACACACCCACACACAAACACACACACACACACACACACACACACACACACACACACACACACACACACCACACACACACACACACACACACACACACACACACACACACACACACACACACACACACACACACACACACACACACACACACACACACACATAAACACATTACGTTCATTCATTTGTTATCGGGTGATTGACACACTATCAATCAACTCTAATATCTTTTTAGTGTGTCTCCAAACCATGCGTTTATAGTTGGTTGTAATTGTGTTTGATTTTAGAGTTTGACTTGAGGCCTATCTGCCATTAGTAACGCTACGTCTAAATTAACTCTAGAACTCTAAGAGTTCTATTTTAGTATCGTCACCAGTGTAATTGGGTTGTTATCTCACTTGCATACTTAGTGGGGTAGTTCTGTTGTACACGTGCTGGGGTTAGTGTTCTCCGAACTAGAGATCACCCGTCACCCGTACGGGGCGTGGGTGACCCCGTCTAAGCCCCCAGGTCACCCCCGTGGCCCCTGGGGCTGTATAAGAGCCGTACCTGTAACCCAGGACAAAGGGGTCATTAAGATACTGCTCACCTTGAACTTGGTGAGGTTCTGTACCCTGCAAGTGAGGTCGGCAGTCTTGCCGACGGCGGCTGTGTAGTTGGTGACGGGGGCCAGGAAGTGTGGCAGCGGCGCCGCTCCTCCTGTGGGAGACACATTAACGACATGAGAAATACTACCAAAACAGCCGGTAATAAAAAAGTCATTTGTAAGGTGCCGAATAGTCAGGACAAAATACAAAATAG
>NC_091168.1:21064436-21079436 GCF_040958095.1 Procambarus clarkii | reverse complement strand
ATGAGGCTAAATGCCGTCCTGAGCGTGCGACACACGGACAATGGAATTCAATTAGGATTATCAACCTTCCGAACGGAAGTACACTAGTGGTATATCATACTTTTACCACCGAGCTGAGTTAGGTAGACAGCCTTGCGCGTAGTTCCTTTGTAGAGAGAGAGAGAGAGAGAGAGAGAGAGAGAGAGAGAGAGAGAGAGAGAGAGAGAGAGAGAGAGAGAGAGTTATCTGGGTGTTTAGACCGGCTCGACTGGTTGGTTGGACTGGAACCTGACTGTATGTTAGTCCGTCAACCTGTCACTGCTGGTGAACTGGACAATGGGTGATGGATCAAGGGTTGGCTGGGCCAGGTAAGGCTCTGGCACGCTAGGACGTCTGTCACCCCTTAGCAGTGTCTCTCAGTCACCCCTTAGCAGTGTCTCCCAGCCACCCCTTAGCAGTTGTCTCCCAGTCACCCCTTAGCAGCGTCTCCCAGTCACCCCTTAGCAGTGTCTCCCAGCCACCCCTTAGCAGTGTCTCCCAGCCACCCCTTAGCAGTGTCTCCCAGTCACCCCTTAGCAGTGTCTCCCAGCCACCCCTTAGCAGTGTCTCGCAGTCACCTCTTAGCAGTGTCTCCCAGTCACCCCTTAGCAGTGTCTCCCAGCCACACCCCACTACCACCCAGGCATCACAAACCCTCCCCCTCCTCCTCCTCCCCATTATTCTCCCCCGTTTCATCCCTCCATTAAACTCACCATTTCCTTCCTATTCCCTATTTTCTTCCCCACCCTTTTGTTACAAAATTCCCCCTCCCCTCTTCTCTCCCCCACTCCCCTTACTCTCTCTCTCTCCACCTCCACTATTCCTTACTGCAGTCCCCCCCCCACACCCACCCTATCCCTTCCCCCCCACCCACAGGCTCCTCACACCCCTTCCTCTCCCCTCCTCCCCAGGGGATAAGATCCAGCTCCCGGCCCCTCCTCTTACATTTATACAGCCCGCCATCATGCTGTGATCATATTTACAACGGCTATAAAGGCCGCGACGTGTTCAATGTATCCGTCTTGACGGGGGCCATGTTGGGTCTCCCTCCCCCTCCCCCCCTTCGCCCCCTCCCCCTCCTAAAGGGGGCTTTTAAAACCTGCCATAATTCGCCACTTGGCAACTCCTGGCGTCTTGCCGTGGTTGCCAAGTCGTGTAAACATTCGCTATATACCTCGTCTTCGTTGACAAAGATAGCAGCTGTGCTGCTATCTTTGTCGCACCTAATAGCCAGGGGGCCAGCTTCACGAAGCAGTTACGCAAGTACTTACGAACGTGTACATCTTTCCTCAATCTTTGACGGCTTTGGTTACGTTTATTAAACAGTTTACAAGTATGAAAATTTCATAATCCACTGTTGTTATTGTTATAAACAGCCTCCTGGTGCTTCGGAGCTCATTAACTGTTTAATAATTGTAAACAAAGCCGCCAAAGATTGAGAAAAGATGTTCAGGTTCGTAAGTGCTTGTGTAACTGCTTCGTGAATCTGGCCCCAGAACCGCACTACTTGGTCTAGTACGCAAAGGCCCGATTTGCCTAACAAGCAGATTGATTTTCATTATTTTCAAATATTTCTGTCCAAATTTGTTTATTCCAATTAATATTATATTAAGAACAAGCATAAATAATTTAGGTTAGGTTTACATTTGGTCAAATTTCTATGTAAGTTTTAACTAAATTACAAAAAAAAAAAAATAAAAATCCTGCATAATGTAATGGAAAATTGCATCATTCCACAAAGATTTTCAAATATATATAATTTCAGGAAAATTTGGCTTGTTGAGCGACATTGACGAATGATGACTTGAAACATTACGAAAAGTCTAGACCAAATGGAATAGATTAGTTTACTATGTCCCCGTTTTCTTTATTTCCTTTCTCTATGTAATCCTATTTTATTTTTGATTGTATTCTCTGTTAATATGTCTAACTAGACATCATAAACTCTGCCATATATATGATATATATATATATATATATATATATATATATATATATATATATATATATATATATATATATATATATATATATATATATATATATATATATATATAATATATATATATATATATATATATATATATATATATATATATATATATATATATATATATATATATTATATATATATATATATATATATATATCTTGCGTACCATCTGGCTCCAGAGTATACTGGTATATATGTGATTATACCCCGTACCGATATACTCCCTCACAAGACCCTTGTATCCAGTGAGATATATATATCCTCTCGCAGGGCTGTAGCTAAGGTATATCCGTGAATGCTATCTTGGGTATGGTGGTATGCGTGGGCGATAGATCTACCTAGCAAGCAATAACCCGCTCCGAGGTCCCTTGGGAGGTTGATATATCGGTTATACTGGGGTATATCACCTCTCTTTCTACCGGTATTTCACTATCGTTTGCTTTATCTCTCTCTCTACCTCTCTCTCTCTCTCTCTCTCTCTCTCTCTCTCTCTCTCTCTCTCTCTCTCTCTCTCTCTCTCTCTCTCTCTCTCTCTCTCTCTCTCTCTCTCTCTCTCAACTTAGGCAATGAACCCACATAAGCAGTTTTTTTTTCATTATTATTATTATTCTCTACCACAGACGTGGCCACACATTTACAATGCTAACCAGCATATATACATTTTCTTCTGTCCTCCATGGACAGGGTTAGAGATGTGTTAAACATATAGTTCAGGGATTTATTGAACAATCAACCACAGAAGGTGATTCGGTACTTTTAAAATGCTAAGCTAACCTACATAAGTAAATACATAGATACACAGATTTACGTATGCCCTTCATAAAGTGTTCGAAGTGTCATTAATGTGCATTTACAAAGGTGAAATGCAATTCTGATCAGCTTCCATATGTACTTTATACACATACATATATATACACACACATATATACGTATATATACATATGTACGTGCATATATACACACACATGCATTCACATACATTTATCTCTTTTACTCTGACAGGGTGAGATAGCTGACAGAGAAACTAGTGTGCAATTAAGCACTTAATCACTGAAGGTGATTAAGGTGCTTTTACAAGCTCAGGTTATATAGTTACATCACATACATACATTGTATGATTGATACATTACATGGTCAATCTTGGATACAAGTCCAATATATCATCAAGTGTTCCAGTACTCATATAGTAATTACACAGTTCAGCATACCTTAGCCCAGGAGGGCGAAAGTCAGACAATATGGGACATTGTACAATATAATGTTCAAGAGAGTGCATGTTTTCTCTTTCACAAAGTTGACACATTGTGTACTCGACATTGGGTTTTGAGAAAGCTGCCAGATACGTCTATATTCCAGGCGTATTCTGGCCACTATAACATAAGCAGTGAACCACATAAACAGTGAACCACATAAACAGTGAACCACATAAACAGTGAACCCCACATAAACAGTGAACCCCACATAAACAGTGAACCACATAAACAGTGAACCACATAAACAGTGAACCACATAAACAGTGAACCACATAAGCAGTGAACCACATAAGCAGTGAACCACATAAACAGTGAACCACATAAGCAGTGAACCAACGTAAACAATGAACCCACATAATGAACCTAAAGGAGATAACACGGAAGAACACTCAGAGATATTTCAACGCGACTAATATGGAAATTTCAGCTAAAACTGGAGAAGCATTTATCCCCAGCACAGACAGTCAGGCAGACAGGCAGGCAGACAGACAGACAGACAGACAGTCAGGCAGACATTTTTATTTACCAGATGTTGTACATTTTGCTATTTTCAGCGCAACACTATTAATGTTGAACTTGGAAGACATTTAGAGCTCTCTAGAGTATATATATATATTTATAAAATGAAAATAATAATCCACTATTTTGAAAACATAAAGTGATGTAGACTATATATTTCGATCCCAACTCGGGCTCCTCTTCAGCAGTGAGCGAGAATGTTGTTGTTGTTGTTATAGATTCAGCTACTGGGAACAAAAATTCCAAGTAGCACGGACTATGCTACCAGTGCTATGCACGGACCAAGTAGTCCTCCAAGTAGTAGAGGACTTACCAGGCACATGAACGGGGCTGGGAGCGAGAATGATGGCTGTGGCTGCCTTTATGGCGTGAAGTCAGGAGTCCTGAGGAAAGGTGTATACATTGGGTACTAACTGGGTCTACATTGTTACCTCCTTTAGGGCTATGGGAGCTGGTCGGCCGAGCGGACAGCACACTGGACTTGTGATCCTGTGGTCCCGCATTCGATCCCGGGCGCCGGCGAGAAACAATGGGCAGAGTTTCTTTCACCCTATGCCCCAGTTACCTAGCAGTAAAATAGGTACCTGTGAGTTAGTCAGCTGTCACGGGTGCTTCCTGGGGGTGGAGGCCTGGTCGAGGACCGGGCCGCGGGGACACTAAGCCTCGAAATTATCTCAAGATAACCTCAAGAGAAGATTGTCAAGACCAAGCCACAGCACCCCACCTTCCGCCTCCTCCTTCCTAACCTTACCTTGAGGTTACCTTGAGGTGCTTCCGGGGTTTAGTGTCCCCGCGGCCCGGTCGTCGACCAGGCCTCCTGGTTGCTGGACTGATCAACCAGGCTGTTAGACGCGGCTGCTCGCAGCCTGACGTATGTAAGAACACAGCAAGTCGAGCAACTGCAGGAGGTCTGCTTAACCATGCAACAACCTCCTTCACTCGACTTACGGTTAAATATTCGGTTGATCCTGTTAAATTCCTGTTTTGATCCCCCCAAACAAACAAACATGCAGACATTCTCCTTTATAGACGAAACATATAAAAACATATCATGTCAGATAAGGAGCAAATAAAAACATGAAACTAATTACTAGGTGTCAGAGGAAGAAATACGAAAGCTGTACATCTTGCGCCCCACTACAGTCTCACACACACACAAAAATAGCAATAAATATTGACGCGATAATTCCCCTTAAGAAAACACTTCACTATATCAAGATACTTCGAAATTTTATCCCAAAGGTGATGTATTGCCAAATCCAAGTTAAGAGAGATTGGGGGAGAGAGAGAGAGAGAGAGAGAGAGAGAGAGAGAGAGAGAGAGAGAGAGAGAGAGAGAGAGAGAGAGAGAGAGAAAGAGAGACAGACAGAGACAGAGACAGAGACATCCAGAGTACACAATCAACACTTAAGACCAAATGACAACCCAAGGTAAAGCAAAGGTAAAACCCCCCAAAGAATTACATACACACACATTCAAACCAAACATTCATTCCCTTCACTGTACATTACCCTTCATGCCGAACCCAAAACGCGGAACCAATGAGAACTCGTGATTAATCTCAGAGTGTCAGGTGATTGGCCAACATATTTTGGTAGTTTCAGTGAAAATATTGGAAAAGTTGAACAAGGTTAATATATATATTTCCCCCTTACCCCCTTTCCCCTCCCCCTCTCCCCCCTTTCCCCTCCCCCTCTCCCCCCTCCCAGGGCGAAACGAGAGATAGAAATTCTGCCAAGCCCATGACTGGTGAGGCTATCAATTGTTGGAGCACCGGCACCACAGCCGTGGTGGGAATTGTGCACCGATTTACCCCCCTCACAGGCGTGTATGCACGCACACGCACGCACACGCACGCACACACAAACACACACAGTAGGCTCAGGAATCTGTACATCAGTTGATTGACGGTTGAGAGGCGGGACCAAAGAGCCAAAGCTCAACCCCCGCAAGCACAGATAGGTGAATACACACAGATAAAGATATAGACAGACTATTTAACACAAGAGGCACACGCACGCAGCGGCACACGCACGCGCGAGCAAACAAACACACGAATGTACCATGAAAGCCACTAAACAATGGCGAATATATTACAAAAAAACTAAGTGCCAATTTGGCATGGCACCCACAAGACAGGGCGAGCCCATATAAGCGAGGAGGCCCTGACAGATAGACTTGGCACTCAACTATCGATTAGTGCCACATACACACTCAAGAGATATGGACCCACTCACGCCCCTATCTGAAACCGATATACATACATATATATATATATATATATATATATATATATATATATATATATATATATATATATATATATATATATATATATATATATATATATATATGTCGTACCTAATAGCCAGAATGCACTTCTCAGCCAACTATGCAAGGCCCGATTTGCCTAATAAGCCAAGTTTTCATGAATTAATTGTTTTTCGTCTACCTAACCTACCTAACCTAACCTAACCTAACTTTTTCGGAAACCTAACCTAACCTAACCCCTAAAGATAGGTTAGGTTAGGTTAGGTAGGGTTGGTTAGGTTCGGTCATATATCTACGTTAATTTTAACTCCAATAAAAAAAATTGACCTCATTCATAATGAAATGGGTAGCTTTATCATTTCATAAGAAAAAAAGTAGAGAAAATATATTAATTCAGGAAAACTTGGCTTATTAGGCAAATCGGGCCTTGCATAGTAGGCTGAGAAGTGCGTTCTGGCTACTAGGTACGACATATATATATATATATATATATATATATATATATATATATATATATATATATATATATATATATATATATATATATATATATATGTCGTACCTAGTAGCCAGAACGCACTTCTCAGCCTACTATGCATGGCCCGATTTGCCTAATAAGCCAAGTTTTCTTGAAGTAATATATTTTCTCTAATTTTTTTCTTATGAAATGATAAAGCTACCCATTTCATTCTATATGAGGTCAATTTTTTTTATTGGAGTTAAAATTAACGTAGATATATGACCGAACCTAACCAACCCTACCTAACCTAACCTAACCTATCTTTATAGGTTAGGTTAAGTTAGGTAGCCGAAAAAGTTAGGTTAGGTAAGGTTAGGTAGGTTAGGTAGTCGAAAAACAAATAATTCATGAAAACTTGGCTTATTAGGCAAATCGGGCCTTGTATAGTAGGCTGAGAAGTGCGTTCTGGCTACTAGGTACGACATATATATATATATATATATATATATATATATATATATATATATATATATATATATATATATATATATATATATATATATATATATTTATAACTGTTCACTACTACCATTGGCGAAGTCCTACACGTCAAACCATCTATCAATCATCTGTCAATCTATGAGCCATCTATCAACACCCAGGTAACAGACAGGTACATCCCACCATCTTCTAGACCTTGAGGGAGCATCCTGCTTTACCCATCACTGTAACGTTGGAGATGAGTGAGCTGCAGTGCACCTATCTCTCCATCTTATATATATATATATCTCCATCTATATATCTATCCATCTGTCTGTTCATTGAACTACTAAGCTGTCTATTCATCTATTTATTTAACTACTAATCAAGCGCTTTCGTCTAAATAAAAACACCCGTGTTATTGACGATTTCTGGAAACTAAGGTGCGTGGGCCTTCATAATTTAAGCTGGTTGCCCAGGTTCGTACGCTTGGGATAGGCAAAAAAGCACTATACATAAACTGACGTTTGTCACATCATGAAAACCTCTTGAATGAACCAACTTATTTGGTCGACTAATAACTAGAGGCGGGTTCCAGGAATTGAGGCACGACCAGTCACAGAAACATTAGGATCAACAAACCATCGATGGCTCCAAAAGCTAGGGTCCAGGGACTGAGACTCGACCCATTACATACTAAGGGGGGTTGGGAAGCACATATATACACCGGGGCCCAAGAGCTGAGACTCGACGCAGGGCAGATGGTGGATACGCAGGCGCAGGACGGAGGGCACACACTAGCATGTGGATCTTTCGTGCAAAGATTTACATAATACCTGGTTCCTTGAGTCTAGTTCACGCTCGCTGGGGCCATTGTCCTTGTCTAGACCACGAGGGGAGGGAGGGAGAGAGAGAGAGAGAGAGAGAGAGAGAGAGAGAGAGAGAGAGAGAGAGAGAGAGAGAGAGAGAGAGAGAGAGACTAACAACACAGAGAGATGAAAGAGCCTAGCCTCTTCCAACAGTTTAATGCCAAATAATTTACAAAAATATAAAACACAGAACAAAGGGATAAAAAAGGCCCTTGTCATAAACAATTATCAAACACACAAACAAAATAATCAAACACAAAAGCATATAATATGAAAGGCAATACGTTTGCCAAAAAAACAATAAATGAAAGTTGAAAACTTTATTGACATAACATAATTTCTGCAACCTCTCTCTAGTCATATTTTTGATATCGTATTATAGGCACTCATTAGGTATACAGCCAAGTCGCGTAAATACAGAGATCTGGATCACCACTACAATTTTGTCCCCATTGCCTCAGAGACACTTGGTGCTTAGGGTAAAAGTGCCACTTAGTTTTTTGAAGGAGCTGGGTTATAAGCGAATTTAAACAACAAGAGACCCAAGAGCCGCCAGCTTCTTCTTTGAGCATCTTAGTGTTGCGATACAGAGAGGAAACACAGTCCATCCATGGTTCCTGCCCGCCATCTGAGGAGCTGGAAGAACTCAACAACCTGTGACAAGTAAACTTGTACCATGCATATAACCAATGTTGTAACCTATTTTGTATAATGAAGTTTAAATAAAATAAAATAACAAAATACACAATATATGTGGATGATAGAAGACAATATGTGAGTGTACACGGGTGCCCCCACAAGGCTCCCCCTAGATGCTACATATCGTCTTCTTCAAGGTCAATAATCAACAACCACATTGAGCCTAAGTACGTCTTTCCATCAACAAGATCAATTTAGAACTTTAAGGTCACACCAACAAGCTAAGCTGAACAATGAGTATACAGGACCAATTTTTGTTCTGTAATCTTGACAGGGCGACCATCTTTTTTCTTGCCTCACACCACCACGGTCTTATATTGTTTACTCCGGTGAATTCCATTTCTGTCTGCCTCTGTCAGTGTCAAGTTAAGCTTAACAAAACACGGCAGACGCATTAAAAGTGTATATAATGAACTTCGTAGAGTACAGTTTCAACTGAAAAAGTGTTTTAGAAACGAAGAGAAAGTATAATTGGCATGTTGTTGGGGGTTTGATAAGGTCAACTTGGCAGCCTTAGAGGTGATATATATATATATATATATATATATATATATATATATATATATATATATATATATATATATATATATATATATATATATATATATATATGTCGTACCTAGTAGCCAGAACTCACTTCTCAGCCTACTATTCAAGGCCCGATTTGCCTAATAAGCCAAGTTTTCCTGAATTAATATATTTACTATAGTTTTTTTCTTATGAAATGATAAAGCAACCCTTTTCTCTATGTATGAGGTCAATTTTTTTTTTATAGGAGTTAAAATTAACGTAGATATATGACCGAACCTAACCAACCCTACCTAACCTAACCTAACCTATATTTATAGGTAAGGTTAGGTTAGGTAGCCAAAAAAAGCTAGGTTAGGTTAGGTTAGGTAGGTTAGGTAGACGAAAAAACATTAATTCATGAAAACTTGGCTTATTAGGCAAATCGGGCCTTGAATAGTAGGCTGAGAAGTGCGTTCTGGCTATTAGGTACGACATATATATATATATTATTAAATATGACCGAAAAAGTAAGATTAATAATTCTAACACGAATTTTCTCAATCTTTCGTACATTACGCTTCACTGTTGGAGGTAAATAAAAAATCACTTCTCCAAAATTCATTTTTATTTCTAGTCTGACGCGACATTGGCGCGTTTCGTAAAACTTATTACATTTTCAAAGACTTCACAAATACACAACTGATTAGAACGTATCTCTGATTTTATATCTGATTTTATATATTTTATAAAATCAGAGATACGTTCTAATCAGTTGTGTATTTGTGAAGTCTTTGAAAATGTAATAAGTTTTACGAAACGCGCCCGTGTCGCGTCAGACTAGAAATAAAAATGAATTTTGGAGAAGTGATTTTTGATTTACCTCCAACAGTGAAGCGTAATGTACGAAAGATTGAGAAAATTCGTGTTAGAATTATTAATCTTACTTTTTCGGTCATATTTAATAATATATGTCTACAGGAAAGACTGCTACCAAAATATACTAATATATATATATATATATATATATATATATATATATATATATATATATATATATATATATATATCGTAATGATTTACCGAGTGGAGGGAAAGTTACCGTGTAGAGAAGACTAGATAGTCTAATGCTGCATTTTCATTGACTGACTAGAGCGGTGGGTAGGGTCTCTCTCTCTCTCTCTCTCTCTCTCTCTCTCTCTCTCTCTCTCTCTCTCTCTCTCTCTCTCTCTCTCTCTCTCTCTCTCTCTCTCTCTCTCTCTCTCTCTCTCACCACATGTGTTATCGTTTTATATGTCACTTTATATATATTTTGTTTAATTTACAATCTTTTCGCCTCTTGTGATCGGGGCAGGAAACTTACCCAAATGCACCAATCAGTTATAAGTGCAAAATGACCTTTTGAGAATCCTTCCCAAGTGAAGAGGACAGGAAACACTGAGGCGATTCGTCTCAGAATCATTGATCTAAGCCCTATAGTCATATCAAATAGCACACACACACACACACACACACACACACACACACACACACACACACAGATACAAAAAGCACCCATGCGCACCAAACCATGAATATCTTCAGTTTTTAACTCTCCTTCCTGCTCACAAAGGCAGGGAGCAAACATCGTCCAGCGACCAGTCTCTTTGGCGCATGTAAATTTCTTAGCATACTCTGAAATTCGTTTTCCCGCACATTGCGCCAGTATATCAATTTTGTTGTTATGGGGCCCTCGTGGATGGCCTAGTGTAAATTCCGCATGTGTGTGTGTGTGTGTGTGTGTGTGTGTGTGTGTGTGTGTGTGTGTGTGTGTGTGTGTGTGTGTGTGTGTGTTTGTGTGTGTGTGTGTGTGTGTGTGTGTTTGGTGGATTTTGTGTGGGTGAATGTGGGTGAATGTGTGTGTGTGTGTTTGGGGGGGAGGAGGATTTTGAAGTATTTGTGTGTTTGTGGATGGAAGATGCGTATTTGTTGGTAGATTGTATTTTCAAGGATTGAGTCTTAGCTCTTGGACCCGGGTCGCCAACTACCACCTCATCTCTATCCCTCACTTCTAGTGACAGGAGGAACAGAGGATAGCAAAAAAAAAAGGAGGAGATAGGTGAAAAGATAAGTAGCAAGTGGAAACAAAGAGATAACGAGGAGGAACAAGGAGACCAATAGATGGAAAAAGAAGCTATAGAAACACAGAAGAGAAACCGGCCTCCATAATGACCAATTATGCCAATTACCGGCACATTGGGCCTTCCCTCACACGAACGCACAGTTGGGCACGTTAAACAGGCACTAGACCAGCTAAGCCAACATGCAGACGAACGAACACCGGATTAATATATATATATATATATATATATATATATATATATATATATATATATATATAGATGTACTGTTGAGCTTGCTAGCCAGCACTCCTTTTTCTGCTATTACTACTCATACTATATATATATATATATATATATATATATATATATATATATATATATATATATATATATATATATATATATATATAATCAGCGAAAATGTTTGAAAAAAATTAATCAAAAAGATCCAAGTTTGCTCTCTGTGAACAACATTATAACCAAAGTTCCCGGATGTTGTTACCTCAAGCGAGGAATACTGGCCCCCTTCTCAGCGTATACTCACTGAGTCTACTTTACTCCTGATGTACACCTCTTCGTCTGAAGACACATGTACAACACCCGTATAGCGACCGTAGGGAAATACCAGAGACCCCGCGGACAAGCTGAAATACTTCACGTATTAATCTTCACAATATATACTTGGGAGGGATATGGGGACAAGGAACTGGGATTTGGGGACAAGGAGCTGGGATATGAGGACAAGGAGCTGGGATATGGGGACAAGGAGCTGGGATATGGGGACAAGGAGCTGGGATATGGGGACAAGGAGCTGGGATATGGGAACAAAGAGCTGGGATATGGGAACAAAGAGCTGGGATATGAGGACAAAGATCTGGGATACGGGAACACGGGACTGGGATTGAACCCAACGAGATAAGGAATGATAGTCAGTCGCTTTCCCCATCGGGAATCGAACCACGATCCAGTAAGACGTAAGTCCGCCGCCTACCGTCCAATCCCAGCGGACAGTCCCTAGACCGCAAAACCTACAAAAGGCTGTGTAAATGTGATAGAGGAGAGAATCCAAACTAAATCATACGCTCCTGAGAGACAGATTGGCAGACAGATTTAGAGAATGACAGGACAGACAGGTTGGTGGGCAGACAGACACAAAGATTGACAGAAGAAGAGACAGGCAGAGAGATATAAAAATTAACAGATTGACAGGGGAGCAGGCATAGAGAGAGAGAGAGAGAGAGAGAGAGAGAGAGAGAGAGACGGAGAGAGAGAGAGAAGTAAAATTAAGAGGAAAAAGCATCACTAAAAGTGACTTACAGCCTCAGGTGGAGAGTCAAGATATGAACACTTGGGATTTATGAACACGTGAGTTCCTTGGGAGGAAGGGAAGGGAAGGGAAGGGAAGGGAAGGGAAGGGAAGGGAAGGGGTGGAGAGAGGGATAGAGGGAGACAATACCAGCCAAGATGGACGAGGTATCCGTGCTTCTGCTATCCTTCCCAACTTCCATACGACCTCCACACACACACGCACACACACACACACACACACACACACACACACACACACACACACACACACACACACACACACACACACACAGATATGATATGATAGATATGATATGACAGATGTAGATATGATAGAGCCCAGTAGGCTCAGGAATCTGTACACTAGTTGATTGACAGTTGAGAGGCGGGACCAAAGAGCCAAAGCTCAACCCCCGCAAGCACAAATAGGTGAGTACAAATAGGTGAGTACACACACACACACACACGACCGACTGGAATATCATAATTGTAGTCAGTCGACACCTGTGCTCAATACCAAAGTCAACACCTGTGTTCAATACCAAAGTCGACACCTGTGCTCAATACCAAAACATATGCAGCACACGATAACAGCTTACTGACCCCTCGATTGATCAAAGAAACTGTTGAGTGTGTCATCTTGCACCAGGGGATATCTCTAGGAAAATTGGGGGAAATATGGCAATTTGTTGCCAGTTAACCCACCAGAGATTCACACTTGCCAGTTACAGGTAGAAACCATGCAATACGTGATGGCAAGATATCTTACGATATCACAAATCGCAAGACATCTCCAATCGCAAGAGATCGTTTCACATCACAAGATATCACACATCACAACATATCATAAAAACGAATGGTTTATATATATATATATATATATATATATATATATATATATATATATATATATATATATATATATATATATATATATTTGGCATACAAAGCAGTACACTCACACAAGCATAGTGTTCCCCCACTTCCCCCCATAATCTCCCACTTTGGCAGAGAAACATGGGGGGTGGGGGATGTGGAAGGGGGGAATCTTCCATTTTTATGTACACATTTTTGGCACGCTCTCACACCAGACAGGTTTGCCATGCGCGATACAATGGCCGGTGAGACTCGTTGCCAAGATGCAAAAGACAATATGGCAACACCTTGAGACAATAATAGTTGCAGCAGTCAGGTGGCGGATTGCCTAATGGGGTAGTTTACGAGGGGTTGGATGGAGTCCTCCGGTGTTGGGAGTAAAGGTTACGCTACACATACAAACAATGCACCCAACCCTCCTATGAATTGGTTAGTAAACACATCGATACACACACACACACAACACCCCCCATGAATGGGAGAATAAACACCACAATACACACACAACACTTCCCCATGAATGGAAGAGTAGACCAGAATAAAACTATTGTTTACGTCGGGGAAAGAGAGAGAGAGAGAGACATTTACTACGCCAACAAAGACATGAATGAACGATACAAAAAAAGTACTAGAGTACTCCAGACAATATTTTTTGGCAAATTCCTACTATCCTTTCAAGCGATTTTGAGGGGGTGGGGAGGGAGGGGGGTGACTTCTGACTCTTGAAGGTTTAGCCCAGGATAGACGGTATTTTGATAGACAGGAAGGTAGACAAAAAGGCGTGACGGTATAGATAGAGAAGTTGTGAGTAGAGCAAGTAGTGGGTTGAGCCGTCCTTGATATAACAGCCTCGTCATTAATGAACAGTACATTCTTGTTAAGGGAAAACTGAAGGTATGCTTTACAGGACGCTGCCGGTGGTGCTGTCAACTCAAGCCGCTCTAATCAATCCTCATCAAATCCTTTTGACGAGGAAAAGTTTCAGACAACTTTTGCGATTGAAATCCTGGTTTACTGTTCACCTTCGCTCGCCTCATCCAGGCATGGAGGCGTTATATATATATATATATATATATATATATATATATATATATATATATATATATATATATATATATATATATATATATATATATATATATATATATATGACAATGTCAGACCACGGAGGAAAAATGAAACAGGAAATTTCCTTAAGTACTTTCGTATATTAAATACATCTTCAGAAGGTCCTTCTGAAGATGTATTTAATATACGAAAGTACTTAAGGAAATTTCCTGTTTCATTTTTCCTCCGTGGTCTGACATTGTCACATTCTTAATCACGTGTTTATTTTCGTGATATACACACATATATATATATATATATATATATATATATATATATATATATATATATATATATATATATATATATGTCGTACCTAGTAGCCAGAACGCACTTCTCTGCCTACTATGCAAGGCCCGATTTGCCTAATAAGCCAAGTTTTCATGAATTAATTATTTTTCGACTACCTAACCTAGCTAACCTAACCTAACTTTTTCGGCTACCTAACCTAACCTAACCTATAAAGATAGGTTAGGTTAGGTTAGGTAGGGTTGGTTAGGTTCGGTCATATATCTACGTTAATTTTAACTTCAATAAA
>NC_091168.1:21034436-21059436 GCF_040958095.1 Procambarus clarkii | reverse complement strand
AGCCAGAACTCACTTCTCAGCCTACTATGCAAGGCCCGATTTGCCTAATAAGCCAAGTTTTTATGAATTAATTGTTTTTCGACTACCTAACCTAACCTAACCTAACTTTTTCGGCTACATAACCCAACCTAACCTATAGAGATAGGTTAGGTTAGGTTAGGTAGGGTTGGTTAGGTTCGGTCATATATCTACGTTAATTTTAACTCCAATGAAAAAAAATTGACCTCATACATAATGAAATGGGTAGCTTTATGATTCCATAAGAAAAAATTTAGAGAAAATATAGTAATTGAGGAAAACTTGGCTTATTAGGCAAATCGGGCCATGCATAGTAGGCTGAGAAGTGAGTTCTGGCTACTAGGTACGACATATATATATATATATATATATATATATATATATATATATATATATATATATATATATATATATATATATATATATATATTATATATAATATGTATAATATATGTGTGTGTGTAATGCTGTACCTAATAGCCATAATCTCACTAGTTGACCTAGTTTGCAAGGCCGGATTTGCCTAATAGGCAGAACGAAATTTGTTATTTTCCAATATTTCTCTGCAAATTGGATCTTTTGTAACAATATTAATATATATAATATGATGAACATGAATGAACATATTCCCACCCATGTTCATTCATTCATAAGAAACCTGAAGTGAGCATATGATAGATTTGTTCATATTTCCGTGTTAGTTTTGTCTGAAAAAAAAAATCATATTGTAATGAAAGGCTTTATGATTTCATAAGAAAACCTCAGGGCGGCCAGCACCCCAAGATCAGAGTATAATAAGAAGCGTCACTCACGTCAAATGAAGCCTGACGTCAAACCAGCTGCGACATTCCCTCAACAGATGGCGCGCTGCGGACCACAACAAACATAGCCGCCAAGAATGAGACGTAGGCACACGACTCTGTCCCCTCCGCCGCCCACCTCCACGGGCCAGTATAGCCTGCCCACGCTCTCTTGTTTCCTGGCGAGAGTCACGCTAGGATATACATGAAAAAAGAATTTCCTGACCTTTCAGATGCCATGATTGAGGAGTGCATGACTCTTTTTGACTCGTAGCGCCATCGCATGGACACCAATGGCAAAATAACTGCAGTCAAAAGTATATATTATACAGTTCAAATGTGTCTAGCGCACTGGGCAGTGCAGTCAGGTCACCCTCCAGTGGTCCAGCGTTCGACTCCCGCGTAGGGTGAGAGTCGAACATGTTTCCAACTAGATGAAGAGATGATTGTAGCAAATTCACCTAGTGAGTACTTTTAAGAGATGAGTACATTAATTAGGTGAGTGCATACTGTAGGTGAGTACGAACTCCCTCATAAATCACTCGACAGAGAATACGAACGTCCGAATAGTTAAGTTATAACGTAACAGGCACGTGAGGGTGACAGGCTGGGCATAGAGAGCTAGAGGTCACTCTCCAGCAGTCACAGGTAGGTAAGTACACACAGGAAAAAATAAAAAAAACAAGTGAAGATAGAGAGTAACTTTAATCCACCACCACCACACCTTGCGGGGGATATTGTGGGACAATATGTATAATGGGCAGGGATGAGAGAGAGAGAGAGAGAGAGAGAGAGAGAGAGAGAGAGAGAGAGAGAGAGAGAGAGAGAGAGAGAGAGAGAGAGAGCGTGTGAAAATAGAGGTGTTGAAGAAAAAGCGAGTGAAAGAGGGAAGACGTTAAAAGCGAAAAACAGAAGTTCGGAGATTAGAAGTGAAGTACAATAGGAGACCAAGCGCAGTTAAAAGCTCTGTACCTCAGGGTACAGTCCTTGTACCACTGCTTTTCATTATTCTCATGTCAGATATAGACTCAAATACAAGTCACAGTTTCGTATCATTCTTTGCAGATAACACAAAAATCAGCATGAAAATTACCTCTGTTGAAGACATTGAAAAACTACAAGCAGATATTAATAAAGTTTTCGACTGGGCAGTAGAAAATAACATGAAGTTTAACAGTGATAAATCCCAGATACTCAGGTAACAGCATGTCAAGGATCTGGGAATATTTATATCCGACGACCTAACGTTTAAGGAGCATAACCAAGCAAATATTGCGGCAGCCAGAAAAATGATCGGATGTATTACGAGAATTTTCAAATCCAGGGATCTCATCACAGTGGTTGTACTCTTCAAGTCACTTGTGTTGTCCCGTCTTGAGTACTGCTCGGTACTCACTTCCCCTTTCAGAGCATGAGTAATTGCTAAAATAGAAGTAATACAGAGAACATATACGGCACGCATAGACGCGATAAAGCACCTAAATTATTGGGATCGTCTCGAAGCCCTCCAAATGTACTCGCTAGAAAGGAAACGAGAGAGATATCAAATAATATAAACGTGGAAGATACTGGAGGGCCAGGTCCCAAATCTACACAGTAAAATAACAACGTACTGGAGTGAACGATATGGAAGAGAATGCAGAATAGAACCAGTGAAGAGCAGAGGTGCCATAGGCACAATCAGAGAACACTGTATAATCATCAGAGGTCCACGGTTGTTCAACACTCTCCCAGCGAGCATAAGAAATATTGCCGGAACAACCGTGGACATCTTCAAGAGAAAACTAGATCATTTTCTTCAAGGAGTGCAGGACCAACCGGGCTGTGGTGGGTATGTGGGCCTGCGGGCCGCTCCAAGCAACAGCCTGGTGGACCAAACTCTCACAAGTCGAGTCTGGCCTCGGGCCGGGCTTGGGGAGTAGAAGAACTCCCAGAACCCCATCAACCAGGGGGACAGGCAAATGAATGAAGGAGCAAAGGGAAAAAATGAGCAAACAATGGTGAGAAGAGAGAAAGAACCGAGCGAGAGAACAAGGAGAGTGCGTGAAGAACAAGGGATAGAAGAATGTGAAGAATAGAAGGATAGTCAAGCGAAGTGAGAGAAAGAGAGAGAAGAGTGAAAAGGGAAATCGAAATTGAAGGAAGGAAGCGAAAGAAAGTAGAGCAAAGGAGAGGAGTAGAGAGAAGGAAGAGAGAGAGGGAGGTGACGAGAGAGACAGAGAGGGGACGGGAAAGGGTAGTGCAAAAAGGGGAGGGGGTCTGTGGGGGAGGCTCCCAAGGAGAAGTAAGAGGGTGGGGGGGAAGTGGGGTAGGCGGGGGCGGGGGGGGGGGACAACAAGGTAGACATGACAATTCGTCAAATATTCAACCCGGTGATTCTTGGCCCAGACAAAATGCTGATTGACACGGACAGGTGGTGGTGGTTGGGGGGGGGGGGGGGGGGTTGAGAGGCTTGTGGGGGGGGGGTGAGGGGTGTGTGAGGTGAAAGAGACATACACAAAGAGAGGAAGGGAGAGAGAGAGAGGGAGAGAGAGAGAGAGAGAGAGAGAGAGAGAGAGAGAGAGAGAGAGAGAGAGAGAGAGAGAGAGAGAGAGAGAGAGAGAGAGAGAGAGAGCAACCTACTACCTGGTTAATATTCAGTCCAGGTGACATTATCATATGATATATGTAATGGTAATTACTCGGTAAAGACAGACTCTAACCCTCTACATCCACCTGCCTTCCCTACCTCTCTCTCTCTCTCTCTCTCTCTCTCTCTCTCTCTCTCTCTCTCTCTCTCTCTCTCTATCTCTCTCTCTGTCTCTCTTTCACTCTCTCTCTCTCTGTTTCTCTTTCTGTCTCTCACTCTCTCTCTCACCCTCTCTCTCTCTCTCTCTCTCTCTCTCTCTCTCTCTCTCTCTCTCTCTCTCTCTCTCTCTGTCTCTCTTTCACTCTCTCTGTTTCTCTTTCTGTCTCTCACTCTCTCTCTCACCCTCTCTCACCTTCTCTCTCTCTCTCTCTCTCTCTCTCTCTCTCTCTCTCTCTCTCTCTCTCTCTCTCTCTCTCTCTCTCTCTCTCTCTCTCTCTCTGTCTCTCTTTCACTCTCTCTGTTTCTCTTTCTGTCTCTCACTCTCTCTCTCACCCTCTCTCACCTTCTCTCTCTCTCTCTCTCTCTCTCTCTCTCTCTCTCTCTCTCTCTCTCTCTCTCTCTCTCTCTCTCTCTCTCTCTCTCTCTGTCTCTCTTTCACTCTCTCTGTTTCTCTTTCTGTCTCTCACTCTCTCTCTCACCCTCTCTCACCTTCTCTCTCTCTCTCTCTCTCTCTCTCTTTCTCTCTCTCTCTCTCTCACTCATTCCAACGATTAATGACAGTGCTTGAAGCCGTAAGGCTTTGGGCGTTTTATTTATTCATATATTCTTTCGTTCAAATCCAGCAGGTGCTAGTGAGGGGGGGAGGGGGGAAGGGAGAGGGAGGGGAGAGGGAGGGGAGAGGGGGTGAGGGGGAGCATGGGGGGGGGCAGGTGGTGATTAAGGGAGGAGAGCCCCAGTATGAGGAAGAGAAGTGACTCACACTGAGTAGTGAGGAAAGGTGAGGAAAGTGAGGAAAGTTAAATGGTTTGGGTGAGGGATAATGAGGTGAGGCCTCATACTGTATTATGGGGGTCACGTGCTATTAACATGAGGTTTAATCTAATTTTCGTGGGTGAGGTCAGTCAAACTGTTGTGGGTGGGTGGGGGGGGGGTAGTATAATGGTCCTGGGGAGAGGGGGGGGGGAGAGGTGAGGGGGGAGAGAGAGGAGGTGATTGAGGGGAGTGAGAGGGGGTGAGACAGGATGGTCACCTGGTGCAGGTGAATTATTTATCGTGTTGGTGAATTCCTCAGTCAAACGAGGGGAAATGAGGGGAGAGTTTTGCCCTCAACAATATGGTGTGAAGTCTTTCCCGTGCTCTCTCTCATGTGTGTGTGTGTGTGTGTGTGTGTGTGTGTGTGTGTGTGTGTGTGTGTGTGTGTGTGTGTGTGTGTGTGTGTGTGTGTGTGTGTGTGTGTGTATATGCGTGTGTATGATCCACAAAGACATTTAAAAGTACCTTTACAGTGTCTGATTAGTTAACAAATAAAATACATTAGGCAGAGATGTGGCGTAGGCTGACTCCATACACAGTTTCAAATGTAGATATGATACAACCCAGTAGGCTCAGGAACCTGTACACCAGTTAACTGACACTTGAGAGGCGGGGACCAAGGAGCCGAAGCTCAACCCCCCCCCCCCCCGCAAGCACAACTAGACGAGTACACTGGCAATGTCACCTATCGTTCCTATCAACAATAACATTAAACATGAACTAATCAAATACACAAACACATGCCTTTTGCTTTCAATTTCCACCAGGAGCAGAAATATTACATTTACACGATAATGACCAGGAAAATGTTGTTATTACCGGTTTGTAGTGAGTTGTGTTCACCACCAGCACAATCACCAGCACAATTACAATCACCAACACAATCACAATCACCAACACCATCACACTCACAATCACTAACACACTCACAATCACCCACACCATCACAATCACCAACACTAACACAATCACCAACACACTCACAATCACCAACACCATCACACTCACAATCACTAACACACTCACAATCACTAACACACTCACAATCACCCACACCATCACAATCACCAACACTAACACAATCACCAACACACTCACAATCACCAACACCATCACACTCACAATCACTAACACACTCACAATCACTAACACACTCACAATCACCCACACCATCACAATCACCAACACCAACACAATCACCAACACACTCACAATCACTAACACACTCACAATCACCAACACCAACACACTCACAATCACCAACACACTCACAATCACCAACACACTCACAATCACCCACACCAGCACAATCACAATTACCAGCACACTCACAATCACCAACACACTCACAATCACCAGCACACTCACAATCACCAACACAATCACCAACACACTCACAATCACCAACACAATCACCAACACACTCACAATCACCAACACACTCACAATCACCACAACACTCACAATCACCAACACCATCACCAACATCACTCTCAATTCGGCAAATGTCCGCAGTTGTTGCGTATAAAATAAACATCCCCACCACAGGACCTGTTGACCTCCTACGGCACTGGCCGCGGCTCAATCCCCGATGTCTCCAAGGTTCCTTGGGCGGAAGTGGCCCCGCCCATAATACCGGGTGGGGGGGGGGGGTAATTATACCCTCAAATACTCGAATTTAACAATTAATGTTTTTGTTTTGTTTACTTGTAGCACTGTGTTTGTCTGTGAGGGAGGGAATTATCAGGAGAAAGCGCCAAGCCATTACGACTATTTAGCACTGGGAAGGGGTCAGGATAAGGGTTTGGGATGGGACGGTGGGGAGGGGGGGGGAAAGGAATGGTGCCCAACCACTTGGATGGTCGGGGATTGAACGCCGACCTGCATGAAGCGAGACCGTCGCTCTACCATCCTGCCCAAGTGGTTATGAGAAAACACATGCTATGATATCAAGTATCACATTTGTATTTCTAGAGATATCATACTATTACACTGTATGATTGAGAGTCGCGAGGCGGGACCAAAGAGCCAGAGCTCAACCCCCGCAAGCACAATTAGGTGAGTACTGTATGATTCCATATTTTATACCAATTACCTAAAATTATAAAGTACCGCCTGAAGAGGAGGTTGTGAAGGACCACCTCCCTGAAGAAGACCACCTGAAGTCTCCCTCCTCTAAGGTACCTCCACGACACAGAACAAGAAACACATCACACCTGTTCCTGCTCCCTGCATGCCTGTGTGACGCTCCTTATATTGGGGTGCGGGACAAGTGTGTCTGTGTGGAACATTTCCCTCATTTTACACACTAATAAGCGAGCTTGGAAAGCTACAAATGGTTCTCGGACGCACAGTGCTTACGGCTGACGTTTTTTCCCACACGACATAACGTCAAATATCGGCTTGTAGAATGTCCTTCGTATGAGACTTGAGTCTTAATTGTACCGGTGCTTCAGAGGAAGAAATCACAGTTGGTTATCTACATCCTAACTACCTATATGTCGGCGATGAGTCACAATAACGTGGCTGAAGTATGTTGACCAGACAATACACTAGAAATTGAAGGGACGACGACGTTTCGGTCCGTCCTGGACCATTCTCGACTTGAGAATGGTCCAGGACGGACCGAAACGTCGTCGTCCCTTCAATTTCTAGTGTGTGGTCTGGTCAACATACCTATATGTCCTTCAAAACATCTCTTTACGATGAGCAATCGTCGTGGACAGCTGTTAGCTCTGATCCGTGAGCCCCTGACATCACTATAGCAGTTCTTAGTTGTTCAAGCAGCCTGGATCATTTATTTTCATGTACAGTGAATTAATGATATGGTACAAGTTATTATCAAATAATTAACTAACTTGTGAGGGCTCGTTACAGGTGGAGTCGAGTTATCTCAGACACCCGCGTCTTCGGCCTGACAGCATCAGTCAGTTCCCCCATCTTCGTGGTTCTTCACTAACCAGTTGATTGAACTGGAAATTTTCTGTACCCAACAACCACCACCACCACTACCACCACCCCATCACCACCACCAACCCATGACAGGTGTTACAGACAGTGACAAACCTCACCACCACCACCACCACCCCATCACCACCACCAACCCATGACAGGTGTTACAGACAGTGACAAACCTCACCACCACCACCACCACCACCAACCCATGACAGGTGTTACAGACAGTGACAAACCTCACCACCACCACCACCACCACCACCACCACCACCAACCCATGACAGGTGTTACAGACAGTGACAAACCTCACCACCACCACCACCACCACCACCACCACCACCACCACTATATAAAGTACTGAGGCAATAAACGCCATGAATCTAGATTTGTTCATGTCGACACAGAAACTATAAACGGTTTGAATTCCGCACTGGCCGGCGACCCTCACATTAATAACCTTCACAAAAACAATAGACACTCGCCAAACACTCCTCACTTGTTTATTGTTTACCTTATACACATCATCACGCTCTTCACCTCACAAGATCGTCAACCTGATTGGCTTAGACAGATCAGCATCAAACCAATCAGAACCCCTCATCCAATATACTTTGTATTTATTTATTTACGTCACAAGTTGGAGTTTACTTTGAAGTTTAAGCTCGAGGTGTATATTTTATGTTGAGTTAAGTATAGCAACGTTGGGATTATATTTGTGCATGGTAGAGATATTCTCTCTTATCTGAGAGAATCTCAGATAAGAGAATCTCTTATCTGACACGACGGACAGATCCCAGGTACGACGGACACCTCCAACATCTTTCACAATCTCAACCCTTCTAGAAAGGTATCCTAGTGCATAGTCCTGGTGAATTATGTGTGGGTGGTGGTGTGGTTGGTGGTGTGGGTGGTGGTGTGGTTGGTGGTGTGGTTGGTGGTGTGGGTGGTGGTGTGGGTGGTGGTGTGGGTGGTGGTGTGGGTGGTGATGTGGGTGGTGGTGTGGGTGGTGGTGTGGGTGGTGGTGTGGGTGGTGGTGTGGGTGGTGGTGTGGTTGGTGGTGTGGGTGGTGGTGTGGTTGGTGGTGTGGGTGGTGGTGTGGTTGGTAATGTGGGTGGTGGTGTGGGTGGTGGTGTGGTTGGTGGTGTGGTTGGTGGTGTGGGTGGTGGTGTGGTTGGTGGTGTGGGTAGTGGTGTGGGTGGTGGTGTGGTGGTGGTGTGGGTGGTGGTGTGGGTGGTGGTGTGGGTGGTGGTGTGGTTGGTGGTGTGGGTGGTGGTGTGGGTGGTGGTGTGGTGGTGGTGTGGTTGGTGGTGTGGGTGGTGGTGTGGGTGGTGGTGTGGTTGGTGGTGTGGTTGGTGGTGTGGTTGGTGGTGTGGGTGGTGGTGTGGTTGGTGGTGTGGGTGGTGGTGTGGTTGGTGGTGTGGTTGGTGGTGTGGGTGGTGGTGTGGGTGGTGGTGTGGTTGGTGGTGTGGGTGGTGGTGTGGGTGGTGGTGTGGTGGTGGTGTGGGTGGTGGTGTGGTGGTGGTGTGGGTGGTGGTGTGGGTGGTGGTGTGGTTGGTGGTGTGGGTGGTGGTGTGGGTGGTGGTGTGGTTGGTGGTGTGGTGGTGGTGTGGGTGGTGGTGTGGTGGTGGTGTGGGTGGTGGTGTGGGTGGTGGTGTGGGTGGTGGTGTGGTTGGTGGTGTGGTTGGTGGTGTGGGTGGTGGTGTGGGTGGTGGTGTGGTTGGTGGTGTGGGTGGTGGTGTGGGTGGTGGTGTGGTGGTGGTGTGGGTGGTGGTGTGGTGGTGGTGTGGGTGGTGGTGTGGGTGGTGGTGTGGTTGGTGGTGTGGGTGGTGGTGTGGGTGGTGGTGTGGGTGGTGGTGTGGTGGTGGTGTGGTTGGTGGTGTGGGTGGTGGTGTGGGTGGTGGTGTGGTGGTGGTGTGGTTGGTGGTGTGGTTGGTGGAGTGGGTGGTGGTGTGGTTGGTGGTGTGGGTGGTGGTGTGGGTGGTGGTGTGGTGGTGGTGTGGTTGGTGGTGTGGTTGGTGGTGTGGGTGGTGGTGTGGGTGGTGGTGTGGTTGGTGGTGTGGGTGGTGGTGTGGGTGGTGGTGTGGTGGTGGTGTGGGTGGTGGTGTGGTGGTGGTGTGGGTGGTGGTGTGGTGGTGGTGTGGGTGGTGGTGTGGGTGGTGGTGTGAGTGGTGGTGTGGGTGGTGGTGTGGTGGTGGTGTGGGTGGTGGTGTGGGTGGTGGTGTGGGTGGTGGTGTGGGTGGTGGTGTGGGTGGTGGTGTGGGTGGTGGTGTGGGTGGTGGTGTGAGTGGTGGTGTGGGTGGTGGTGTGGTTGGTGGTGTGGGTGGTGGTGTGGGTGGTGGTGTGAGTGGTGGTGTGGGTGGTGGTGTGGGTGGTGGTGTGGGTGGTGGTGTGGGTGGTGGTGTGGTTGGTGGTGTGGTTGGTGGTGTGGGTGGTGGTGTGGGTGGTGGTGTGAGTGGTGGTGTGGGTGGTGGTGTGGTGGTGGTGTGGGTGGTGGTGTGGGTGGTGGTGTGAGTGGTGGTGTGGGTGGTGGTGTGGGTGGTGGTGTGGGTGGTGGTGTGGTTGGTGGTGTGGTTGGTGGTGTGGGTGGTGGTGTGGGTGGTGGTGTGGGTGGTGGTGTGGGTGGTGGTGTGGGTGGTGGTGTGGGTGGTGGTGTGGTTGGTGGTGTGGGTGGTGGTGTGGGTGGTGGTGTGAGTGGTGGTGTGGGTGGTGGTGTGGTGGTGGTGTGGGTGGTGGTGTGGGTGGTGGTGTGGGTGGTGGTGTGGGTGGTGGTGTGGGTGGTGGTGTGGGTGGTGGTGTGGGTGGTGGTGTGAGTGGTGGTGTGGGTGGTGGTGTGGTTGGTGGTGTGGGTGGTGGTGTGGGTGGTGGTGTGAGTGGTGGTGTGGGTGGTGGTGTGGGTGGTGGTGTGGGTGGTGGTGTGGGTGGTGGTGTGGGTGGTGGTGTGGGTGGTGGTGTGGTTGGTGGTGTGGTTGGTGGTGTGGTTGGTGGTGTGGGTGGTGGTGTGGGTGGTGGTGTGGGTGGTGGTGTGGGTGGTGGTGTGGGTGGTGGTGTGGTTGGTGGTGTGGGTGGTGGTGTGGGTGGTGGTGTGGTTGGTGGTGTGGGTGGTGGTGTGGGTGGTGGTGTGGGTGGTGGTGTGGTTGGTGGTGTGGGTGGTGGTGTGGGTGGTGGTGTGGGTGGTGGTGTGGGTGGTGGTGTGGGTGGTGGTGTGGGTGGTGGTGTGGGTGGTGGTGTGGTTGGTGGTGTGGGTGGTGGTGTGGTTGGTGGTGTGGGTGGTGGTGTGGGTGGTGGTGTGGGTGGTGGTGTGGGTGGTGGTGTGGGTGGTGGTGTGGGTGGTGGTGTGGTAGCCAGTCCACTAAAAATGTGACGTAATAAAAACAATTAAAACCCTATAATTTTGACAGTTTTCTCGGGTTAGGTTAATACATCTAGAGAAAATTGTTGTATTCTGTATGTTTCTGGTTAGGCAAAACAGTTGCATTTCTTACGTAGAGAGCGCGAGACGGAAAAATCTTATGAAAAAAGTCTACGGACTAAGCACACACGATTTGACTAATTATTTAATCCTATTTAATGGAACTTAAAAAGCCCAACCTGTTAAGTTCACCTCAATAGGTAAACAAAGGTGTGGAGAGAGTCAACTTGTCGAACAGGGGCATAGAAGAGAAGGAAAAATAGACGGGGGGATAGTTAAAGGGGAGAAAGGAGAGAGAAAGAGAGAAACAGAGAGAGATAGTAGAGGTGTTGGTGAGGGGGTCGTGATAGTCTGATGGAGTAGTGAGGGGGTTGGGGGATGGGGGGGGGGTGTGGCAGCCATCTCCATGCATCACGCGTGCCACCACAGCCAAGCTGGACAGGCAATGTGAAGTATGGGTCCCCGGGGGCTCCAACATAATTGAGAGTTTTATTGAAATAGATCACGTGGCTGTGTGTGTGTGTGTGTGTGTGTGTGTGTGTGTGTGTGTGTGTGTGTGTGTGTGTGTGTGTGTGTGTGTGTGTGTGTGAGAGACACTCCCCCTCTCACATCTCTTCTCCTACCAATTACTTCCCCCTTCTGAATTCCCTTCAGATTCTCACAGTTTATGTTGATCACAGTGACGCTGACCACATTATGTTGGTCGACCACATCATGTTGTAGGGCAGCCCTTTAAGACAGGCGTCGACCGCATCATGTTGACAGAGCTCTCTGTCAGGTTTCCTAATTAACAGACGTTGTGGTGTGGTGTGAGAGCGTCCTGGATAGGCGTCCAAACTCCTTAAAACCCACAAGAGAATCCTATCAACTAAAAACAAAAATTTTCTTCGGTTTTGGATCCTTGGATCTTTACACACACACACACACACACCTACACACACATACGAGCTGCCAGCAGTAGCAGGCAGCAAGAATGGTTCAAGAACATGCCAGTGAAGAACCACACGGCCCCTCAAGAACACAGTTCTGGCCCTACAAGACAGAACCAACAATCCTCACCGACCACAGCACCTGGAAACACACCCTTCAGCCCAACTCCGGCTCCAGAGAATTATGACTCCACGTATGTGAGACTATAGTTCTTTAATATGCAGCGCCAGCTTGCAGTCTTCAAGCAAGCACCATCCTCCACACGCAAGGGTGAATGTAAGGGGTGTCTCCCCCATCCAGACACGGGAGAGGGGGTTCGAATCCCCCTAAACCATCGCAGACGGACAATACAGAAAGTTCACTTTGTTATTTTTATTTTTCCGGTGGTGGAGTGGTGCTCGGAGTGGGTGGGAGGGAGAAGGGGATGGGGAAGAGGGGAGGTAAGAGGAGAAAAAGTAGGAAGAGAATAGGGGGAGACAGGTGAAAAAAGAAGAGATAGAGGGAGGAGAGAGAGTGAGTTAAGAGGGATAGAGAGGGATTAAGAGAAAGAAAATGGGAAGAGTGGAAAGCAAGATGGAAAAACTGGAGGGAGGAGAGACAAATGGGTAAGAAAAGAAAGAAGGAGTGGGAAGAATAGAACGAAGAGAAGGAGGAGAAAGAAGGGAAAAGAAGATGGGAAGAATGGAATGTAGGAGGGTAAAAGAGGAATTACCAAATATGTATCACTTTGTTGAGGAGATATCAACTTCAACAAATTAGACATCAACTCATCATAGTAGGCATAAATGTGTCTGTTTAGCTTCCGGTGTCTTCAAGTATCTTCCTGAGAGAGAAAGAGAGAGGGAGAGAGAGAGAGAGAGAGAGAGAGAGAGAGAGAGAGAGAGAGAGAGAGAGAGAGAGAGAGAGAGAGAGAGAGAGAGAGAGAGAGAGAGAGAGAGAGAGAGAGACGGTCAAACACAGAGACACATATTTTCGTGTGTTTGACAGTATTCGTATTACTGTTTGTGTACAGTGTGTATAAATGGGCCTGTGTGTGTCGAGCTCTAGCTCCTGGGGCCCAAAGGTTACCTGTTTTCACGATCCTCGTATCACATCTGGTATTGAAATCTTTGCGGGTTATTTGCTTCAGTCATTTACCTCTCTGGTCTAGTATATTTACTAGCACCTCTCAAGCTGAATTAAGCACCCACAAGCTGAATTAAGCACCCACAAGCTGAATTAAGCACCCACAAGCTGAATTAAGCACCCACAAGCTGAATTAAGCACCCACAAGCTGAATTAAGCACTCACAAGCTGAATTAAGCACCCTCAAGCTGAATTAAGCATTCACAAGCTGAATTAAGCACTCACAAGCTGAATTAAGCACCCACAAGCTGAATTAAGCACCCACAAGCTGAATTAAGCACCCACAAGCTGAATTAAGCACCCACAAGCTGAATTAAGCACTCACAAGCTGAATTAAGCACCCACAAGCTGAATTAAGCACCCTCAAGCTTAATTACACTCAAGCCGAAACACTTTCGTGATAAAGTTCTCTCAAGCTGAAATGTCGTACCTCAAACATTCTACATTTAGCTAGGAAATTTGTTTAGGGTCCTCCTCTACGAGGAATAAGGAGACTATGTGTCTAGAGTACATTGTGCTACAAGATGTACTTTGGGTCAACAAGCAGCTGTTACAAGGGTCCTAGTGTGAGGGGGGGTCACTCTTCCATGCCAGGCTGAGTAGTCGACCCACAGGTCAGACCCGGGTCATTAATGGTGACCACTGCAAGGTGAGGGACATACACGTCAAGGTCATGACTTTTGGGAGGTCATACCGAAGCGTGACCCAACGAGGGCGCAGCAGTTTGAGACACACGGGGGTATGATAGGTCAACAGGAGTTGGCGGCGGGGGGTGGGGGTAGATGGCCAGCATCTACCATCTACCTACCATCTACCTACCATCTCCCCAGCACTGGAGGCTGTATCACAGGTGCACAAGTTGTCAACAATGGCAGACTCAACGCTGTGTCCGCGAGTACCGGTAACTCACTCTCTCTCCACCCATTGTTCCTAACTTGCCTACCGCAGCCACTCCCCCCCCCCCTGCTGCCACCCACCCCCTGCCACCTACCCCCCTGCCACCATGTCCTCCCCAACCCCCTCCCACCGACCCTACCTGAAACCCCAACAAACAACTTTCCCACATACCCGCGTCAGAGCGTTAAGGAAGAGGTGGAAGAGAGGGCGTGGAAGGGGGGAGAGAAAGGCAAAAGCGATGAAAGAAGAGAGAAAAGGAAGGAGAACGGAAGAATGAAGAAAATACAATAAAGAATCCCAAACAAAACAGCCTAGTTAAGGACTTCAGGAGCAAACGATCGCCTCAAAGTGATCCTTCAAGAAACTGACTTTTCAATCGTACTGGCCTTCACCGTAAGCCCTCCCCCCCTCCTCCCCCCCCCTACCCCAGGCCACACAGTACCCCCCCCCCCAGTGGCCCTGAGCCCCTGACACTATGCCCTGGTTGGGGACCCCGCTGGTGGCCCCCAAGCTTGGCCCTGCCGGTGATAACAGCAGGCGGCCGGATGCTATAAAACCCGACAATATAGACTCTCATAAGAGAGAAACCCAGTGTGTGTGTGTGTGTGTGTGTGTGTGTGTGTGTGTGTGTGTGTGTGTGTGTGTGTGTGTGTGTGTGTGTGTGTGTGAACTCACCTAGTTGTGTTTGCGGGGGTTGAGCTCTGGCTCTTTGGTCCCGCCTCTCAACCGTCAGTCAACAGGTGTACAGATTCCTGAACCTATTGGGCTCTATAGCTCTATATGTGTGTGTGTTTCTGTGTGTGCCTTTGTTAGCTAGAACACCCGTTAGCAAAAATACCTGTTAGCGAGAACACACACACACACACACACACACACACACACACTATACACAATAAGCACCACAAACAACACAAACAAACTCTCCGAACCATGAAAACTGAGTGACTGTACTTTTACCGCTGACCTTCCGAATTGGATTTGTGCTTTGATCGTTCTCTCTAACTCCTCCGGCACGATAGTTATTGCATGTGTAATTTAAAGTGATACTTGCACCAGACCCAACAGCGAAATTATACGATAAGATACAATGGTTTCTGTGTCAGTGTGTGTATGTGTATGTGTGTATGAAAATATTTTATCCTTCTACCTATCAGGCATATATCAATCCATCTACCTGTCCAAGTAGATGGATATATATATATATATATATATATATATATATATATATATGTCGTACCTAGTAGCCAGAACTCACTTCTCAGCCTACTATTCAAGGCCCGATTTGCCTAATAAGCCAAGTTTTCCTGAATTAATATATTTACTATAATTTTTTTTCTTATGAAATGATAAAGCAACCCTTTTCTCTATGTATGAGGTCAATTTTTTTTATTGGAGTTAAAATTAACGTAGATATATGACCGAACCTAACCTAACCTAACCTATATTTATAGGTAAGGTTAGGTTAGGTAGCCAAAAAAAGCTAGGTTAGGTTAGGTTAGGTAGGTTAGGTAGACGAAAAAAACATTAATTCATGAAAACTTGGCTTATTAGGCAAATCGGGCCTTGAATAGTAGGCTGAGAAGTGCGTTCTGGCTATTAGGTACGACATATATATATATATATATATATATATATATATATATATATATATATATATATATATATATATATATATATATATATATATATATATATATATATATATATATATATTGTTCGATAGTTGGCTTGAAGGATGGATAGAAAGATATCTGGATAGATGGATATTGGATGAATAGATGGATGGAGACGATAGATACATGGATGGATATATGGATAACTCAACAGACAGATGTATGAATAGATATGGATAGATAGAGAGATGGCCAAATATATGGCCATCTTGCGTTGATTTCGGGGCTCAACGTCCCCGCGCCCCGATCCCAAACCAGGCCTTCTGTTTACTGAACTGGTCAACCAGGGTGTTAGACGCAGCTGCTCGCACCATGACGTATAAACCACAGCCTGGTTGATCAGGCATAATCGGTATAATTAACAGTTGAAAACGTTCCAACCTTCCTTCCCTACACCACTGTGTTTTTCTCCCGCGTGCTAATTTGCATATATCCGAGTGATAGTCAGCACCTGGCAAGGGAGTCCGAGGGGGATCTCCTGGGTCACTCTTGAGTTCGACTCCAGAGATCAGAGTCGAACTGGCGACTTATTCCTCAGGTGAAGCGCTCCTAAGGGGAAAGTCTCTTCGGTAACATTTGCATGTCCCTGTCAGAGGGAACCGTCTATAGGATGTGCTATCAGCGGGGACATATCTATACATTAGGGGCCCATGTTGAGACTACATGGCCCATTTTGAGACTACATGGCCCATGTTGAGACTACATGGCCCATGTTGAGACTACATGGCCCATGTTGAGACTACATGGCCCATGTTGAGACTACATGGCCCATGTTGGAACTACATTATGGCCTCGTTAAGACTACAGTCAGGCTACAGAGAGGCCAAAATAAGACTACTTGAAGACTACATCAAGTTGTGTAAACAGAGAACATGATACTTATCAAGGCTGCCAAACTATGCTAATTATCTTTAATTATGGCTGCCAATTAACAAATGAAGAGGCGGAGGGGGGGGGGGGGGAGGGGGAGAGAAGCAGCTACTGAAGGGGAGGGGAGAAAAAAGATGCAAAAAACAAACAAAATAAAAATAAATAAGTACACATATACTCACAGCAGGACACTTATACTTACACTAATACATTAATACTTCCGTTTACCTGAGAGTATGATAATGGTATGACACACGAGGTGATGGTACAAAACTTTCCTCCAATTGGTATATGCCACCTCATAATGGTACTCAACCTCATAATGGTACCCCACCTCATAATGGTACTCTACCTCATAATGGTACTCTACCTCATAATGGTACCCCACCTCATAATGGTACTCAACCTCATAATGGTACCCCACCTCATAATGGTACTCTACCTCATAATGGTACTCTACCTCATAATGGTACCCCACCTCATAATGGTACTCTACCTCATAATGGTACCCCACCTCATAATGGTACCCCACCTCATAATGGTACCCAACCTCATAATGGTACACTACCTCATAATGGTACTCTACCTCATAATGGTACACTACCTCAAAATGGTACTCTACCTCATAATGGTACCCCACCTCATAATGGTACACTACCTCATAATGGTACACTATCTCATAATGGTACTCTACCTCATAATGGTACCCCACCTCATAATGGTACACTACCTCATAATGGTACTCTACCTCATAATGGTACCCCACCTCATAATGGTACACTACCTCGTAATGGTACACTACCTCATAATGGTACTCTACCTCATAATGGTACCCCACCTCATAATGGTACACTACCTCATAATGGTACACTACCTCATAATGGTACTCTACCTCATAATGGTACCCCACCTCATAATGGTACACTACCTCATAATGGTACCCAACCTCATAATGGTACACTACCTCATAATGGTACACTACCTCATAATGGTATACCACCTCATAATGGTAAGCTACCTCATAATGGTACACTATCTCATAATGGTACACCACCTCATAATGGTACCCCACCTCATAATGGTACACTACCTCATAATGGTACACTACCTCATAATGGTACCCCTCCTCATAATGGTACACAACCTCATAATGGTACACTACCTCATAATGGTACACTACCTCATAATGGTACACTACCTCATAATGGTACCCCACCTCATAATGGTACATTACATCATAATGGTACACTACCTCATAATGGTACACCACCTCATAATGGTACACTACCTCATAATGGTACACTACCTCATAATGGTACCCCACTTCATAATGGTACACTACCTCATAATGGTACCCCACCTCATAATGGTACACAACCTCATAATGGTACACTACCTCATAATGGTACACCACCTCATAATGGTACCCCACCTCATAATGGTACCCCACCTCATAAAGCTACACCACCTCATAAAGGTACACCACCTCATAAAGGTACCCCACCTCATAAAGGTACCCCACCTCATAAAGGTACCCCGTCCACCACCTCACCATATTTGCAGGTACATTAAAATATGCGAGACTATTATAGCAGACAGTGTAGGGCTTGAGGAGTGCCAACTTGGGTGTATTGAACACAGCAGGTGGGCGGTGGGTGGTGGGTGGGGAGGATGATGGGTAGCGGGCGGGCGGTGGGTGATGGGTAGAGGTGGGTAAGGGGCGGTGGGTGATGGGTAGAGGTGGGTAAGGGGCGGTGGGTGATGGGTAGAGGTGGGTAAGGGGCGGTGGGTGATGGGTAGAGGTGGGTAAGGGGCGGTGGGTGATGGGTAGAGGTGGGTAAGGGGCGGTGGGTGATGGGTAGAGGTGGGTAAGGGGCGGTGGGTGGGAGGGTCTTGACAAGCGCACCTGGGAGCTGAGCTAAAATATTTTAACAACAGAAGGGTTGGGAGTTATGACTGAGGCTGGAGAAATATGCCTTGGCGCACATCTATACCAATATATACATATATATATATATATATATATATATATATATATATATATATATATATATAGTATTGTAACGCGAAGCTTCGTTCTTAAGAAGGAAGTTGAAAAACTAACACTCCAAAGTTCATTTTCACAGTTTTATTGAGCCTGACGCTAAGAGATGCGTTTCGTTAGCCCTTGTTAACAATGTCAAAGGCAGAGCTGAAATGATTTCAGAATTGTCTTGGTGTATAAAATGTACCCGAGGATGAGGTGAGGGTGATGAGGTGAAGGTGATGAGGTGAAGGTGATGAGGTGAAGGTGGTGAGGTGAAGGTGGTGAGGTGAAGGTGATGAGGTGAAGGTGATGAGGTGAAGGTGATGAGGTGAAGGTGATGAGGTGAAGGTGATGAGGTGAAGGTGATGAGGTGAAGGTGATGAGGTGAAGGTGGTGAGGTGAAGGTGGTGAGGTGAACAGAGTGAGGTGAATAATCACCTCACTTATAAGTCCACTGAATATTTTGTTTTCTCTTGGCCCCTTTATATCCTTTAGGGGGGCGGCGTACATCCTTCAGCATCAATACATTGGCTAGCAATGAAGTCTTTTTTCCCATGGTATTCTATCTTAAGAATTCTCTGACCTTCTGGTACACGCCTTTAAGGAAAGCTGGTCTTCCATTCCTCCCTCTTCTCTTCCTCTTGCCAAAACATTCACAACAACTACATAATAAATGATTAGTAAACAATGGTCACTTGCCCCCAATGGCATTTCATCTTCAGTGTTCTCTCAATGTCCATTTCACTTTATGTGACGACTAAGAAGTCCAATCTTTCTAGTTCGTCTCCCCCTTGTCTTCGAGTCTCCTGCATGACATGTTGTGTTAGGAAGTTCCTCTCAAACTTGTACCAGTGTACTAGTTCCTTTGCTCTCAATCTAAAGAATAATTTTGCCACACTTTGTAAGATATTTACGAAAGTTCTGTTTGTATTCTCGTATTCTTGTCTGGGGGATTGTTAATTACAGTCACGACCACCTTGTTTTTTGTTGTCCTGGCAATTAAGTGGTTCGTGGAACATAGTCTACCATAATGGCATACTCCTCGAAATTGATCTCTTCAAACCTGATGTGTCTTTTGATCATCAATTTCACGTCACCTCCTCAATTCTGCTTTCTTTCTTCCTGGTATTGAGTATCTGGTATTGACTGGTGAATACTGCATTAGTGATCAATTAAGCTTTTTTATAGTTTCTACTATTGGTATTATATCAGGGGGTTTGTTTCATTAGTCATTTCAGTTCATCTGCTTTGTTTGACGTTCCATCAGCATTTGTGTAGCAGATTTGTTGAGTCTTCACTGACATACTGTTCTCCATATGGGCTGCTCCCGGGTGGGGGGGGTGGGGGTGGGGGTGATATACTGAGTTGGTTCAGGTGTGGAAGGTATGGAAAGTGTAGTGGAGGGAAGTGGAGTGAGGTAGTAGAGGTTAGTGGGATGAGTAGTGATGGGGAGGGAGAGGGAGCTTATTGGGAGGGGGAGTGAGGTGATCCCACCTCTCAACCGTCAACCGTGTGTGTGTGTGTGTGTGTGTGTGTGTGTGTGTGTGTGTGTGTGTGTGTGTGTGTGTGTGTGTGTGTGTGTGTGTGTGTGTGTGTGATTAAATTCCTACATTCAGTGCTGCTGATTTTAAGGGCCAGCTTGCCCAAGACCATCTCAAAGTAAGACTAGGACTAAAATATTAACAAAGGAGGCGAGAGAGAGAGAGAGAGAGAGAGAGAGAGAGAGAGAGAGAGAGAGAGAGAGAGAGAGAGAGAGAGAGAGAGAGAGAGAGAGAGAGAGAGAGAGAGAGAAATACACAATTCCACAAACAAAACAAGTCAACAAAACAAATTATAAGGAGCCAAACAAAGACAGAACCAAAACAAGGACACTAACAACCCAAGAGAACAACCCTACGCAGACAGCTGGGGACATAAACAACAAAAAGCCACCTCAGCCTCTTTTTTTTCTTCCTCGGGATTCGACCCCATCAGGATCAGGGAGTCGAGTGTCACTTCCAGCCAACCAGGCGCGACCTAGGTCTAGGAATCCTCGTCAATCACTCCATTTCTGCCCTTTCTACTTCATATATACTCCCCTTTTGCCCCCCTTTTTAACTCTTCTCGAAGCCTACTTTATTTCCCCTTTCTTCAACGTACTCGGTTAACCATTCCCTGTTACTTCCCTCGGCGTTTTCTCCCCTCATTTTTTCCCCTAATTTCTTCCCCATTTCTCCCTACTTTGCCATGCCTCCCCCACTCTCTCTGTTCACTTTCTTCTGCCCACTCTTTCTCTTCACTCTCTCCCTGTCCTCTCTCTCCCTCTCCTCTCTCTCTCTCTCCATCCCTCACCCCCTGCACTCGACAGATCCAGAGAACGCTGTGAAAAAATTATAATTGAGATAATAAGACCACGATGGAGAAGATAAGAAATAAAGGAGAAGAATTACACAAAGAAGAGAAATGTGTATGTGTGTCGTAGCTCCTGGTTCTTCATGTCTCCTCCTATCTCTTCCTATCTTCTTCTTCTGACTCCTCTTTGTCACCTCTAGACTCCCTCTGGCTCCTAATGCCTTCTCTTGTCACCTTTCGACTCCCACTGGCTGCTAATGCCTTCTCTTGTCACGTTTAGATTTCCACTGGCTCCTAATGCCTCCTCTTGTCACCTTTCGACTTCCTCTGGCTCCTAATGCCTCCTCTTGTCACCTTTCGACTCCCACTGGCTCCTAATGCCTCCTCTTGTCACCTATCGACACCCACTGGCTCCTAATGCCTCCTCTTGTCACCTTTCGACTTCCTCTGGCTCCTAATGCCTCCTCTTGTCACCTCTGGGGTCTTCCTTGCTGGTGACTCCTGGCTGCAGCCATTTGTCGGAACCTGCCAGTTCCTTCTCTCACCTCCTGACTAGACCCTGATATATCTTTACTCATCCTGACTTGACCTAACTCATCCTCACTCATCCTGACACCACGTCCTAACTCGTCCTGACACATCCTGACTCTTCCTGATCCCGCCCTGACGACATAGACGGGGACGAAAGCCCACAACGCAGCTGAAGACAGCGGTACGAAAGGTCGCAACAGCCCTGCGTCACTGTGACTGATAGCTGATATATGTCAATAATGCAACATCGCCAAAATGTCGACGTCACCTGTTCTGAAAACTTGGCGACAATGTATAAATAAAAAGTAACACTGTTTCCGAGAATTATCAGGAGATAGAGACAGAAATAGAGTTAAAGAGAGAGAGAGAGAGAGAGAGAGAGAGAGAGAGAGAGAGAGAGAGAGAGAGAGAGAGAGAGAGAGAGAGAGAGAGAGAGAGAGAGAGAGAGAGTATCTACTAGCATGTTCCTAGTGAGTGTTGTGTTTAAAATTTAAAATTCAAATGTTTATTCAGTACATGCATACAAGGTGTACAACAAACATTGATGGATTTATAGATTAAGCTAGTACATAAAATGCCTAAAGCCACTATGACGCAAAGCGTTTCGGGCACTATGTGAATATCGTTTCTAGGGGATTCAGCTTGTAGATGTCAAGACAGTCTTCTCAGTAGCTGTGTGATGGTCATATCAATGTAGATAAGATCGAAGGTGATATCCTTTATTGGGGGCGTGTCAATTGTCATACTACATTTGTTGTTTGAAGAGGGTTATATTGTTTATTGGGAGCTGTTCTTAAAGCTTAAATCAACAGTCCATATTGGTAAATACTGAAGACTGACTTCTCCAAGATCTCTTACAAGATAATTAATAAACAAATACACTAACACTAAAAAAGAAGAAGAGAAAGACAAGAGAAATGGTATCTTGTCAGTATTTACTATCTCCCACGATTATTCACCTTGTTCTCTTTCTTATCTCCACGTTTCTTGTGTCCCAAGATTGATTAGGACGTGTATGTATGAGATCTTTGTCTGTTTACTCAAACTCTTGTCTCTTTTTAACTACTATTTACTACTTCCTGTCCCATAGCATTAATGGCCGTTGCCTCTAAGATCAATGGTCGGTCTCCATTCATTTATATTCCTTGTTCTTTATCCTCTCTATTCTTGAATCGTAATAGATGTCAACATTGTTGTCTGTTTACTAAGACGAATGGTTTAGTGTGCCCTATTTTTGGGGGGCTCTCATCCCATTTTTCTATCTCATTGTGTCTCATTTGATTTGTTTCTCATTGTTAATGGTCAGAAAGCCTGCTAGACTTATCGAAATAGGCCTAATCCAACGACTGATCTCCTGCCAGCCACGACAGTTTGTTCTAACACCCGGGTACCTATTTACTGCTAGGTGAACGGTGGCATCAGGTGTAGGGAAACTGAACCCAAACGTCTTGAATGCTGCCCGGGAATCGAACCCGGGACCTTGGTGTTGTGAGCTACATTCAGTTTTCTCTTGTCATCTGAACTGTTTCTTTTTTTTGGAGGGAGGGGGGGGGGGCTTCCAGAGTATCTAATACACCAAACATACAGGCAGAAATACAACCATCGCATCTACAATACTTTAGACAATACGTATATGATACAGTATACGAATCACTTATCATACACGCTACCAGTAGAAAGATATACACAATTACTCAAGCATTCCAAATACTCCTCGGAGCAGGCATAGCAAGGCAAAACATGTATACTCAACCGATATACCCCAGAGTACAGAATGATACTCAGATATACCTACAAGTGTATTCAACATACAAGTGTGGTCAACATACTTTTGTATTGTCCTCATGATCAATATTTCGCGAGTTTCACATTAATAATCTCTGCGTTACAAATACGGTGTTTCAGGGAAATTAAAAGCCCTGTAAAACAAACGATTTCTAGGACTAATGAGGATCAGCCACGATTGGTTAGGTGGAACGCCTAGATATGTACGCTTCTGGCTAGCCAAAAACACTTAAAAATGACGTACTTCAAAGTCTAATAAATAGGAAAAGGCAAAAAAATATATGTATATTATTAATAAATAATAATAATAATAATATAGTGTCAACATATGTACAGTTTCTTTAATTTTTTTCCAGCACATCTCAGAAAAATAAGACAAGTTTAGCGACCTCTTGGGCCACATCAGAGACGTTCAGGCACTCAGTCTTAATGTCTAATTTCCCCAGACTTTTTAATATGGTCGTCGACCGTGTAGCAGACGAGGGGTTGGGTTCCCTCTTGGCCCGAGGCGGCGGCCAGCTGTCCGCTGGTAATGGCTTCGGACGCAAACTTCAGGAAAACGATGTGGGAAATATATGAGATTTAATCCGGGTAAACTTTAGCCTGTCAGGAGGGGGGGGGAAGGGGGGAGTGTGTCAGGGGTGGGGAAGTGGGGGTTTGGTCGTGTGGGGGAGGGGGGGAGGAGGAAGGGGTTAGGGAAGCGAAGGGGTTTGAATCAGGGGGGTGGAGGTTTAGGTCCTTAGGGAAAGGGGGTACTAAAACAAGGCTGAGCCCCGGGGGAATAGGGCATGACCCCAGGGTTCAGGTCATGAGGGCACGAGAAAGGTCTCACTGGGAATTTACAATACACACCAGAATACATACACACATACACCAAAATGCATATGTGTAAAAAATGATATCGCTAAAGGATATAGAAAGGACAAGATAAGGAACAAGATAGACAACAAGTGGAGCTACACAAGGGCCGGTACTAGCCCCTATCCTATTTCTAATGCGCCTCAACTATCAGAAACTGGGGAAAAGGATCGTATTCATATACATATGAACTGATGCAAAACTATTGAGAAGAATTATATTGGAAGTGAAATGTTACATTTCAAAATCAACGCGACGCTCCGGAAAAAAGGTACTACACTTTAGTCCCAACGGAGGTGAAGATATGTGGGGGGGAGGGATAGGGGGGATAGGGGCAGCGAGCCACCGGGGGGGGGGTGCGGGGGTGAGGATAGGAAGGGGACGCCACCAGGGGACGCCACTGTAAGGGACACAACTTCCTGCACCTCGCGACAAAAATCAGGAAAACGGCATTTCCAAATTCACCGCCCGAGGCACATGTCAAATAACCTGTATTGAAGGCCTACCTGGCCACCGTTGGCAGTGTAGGCCTACCTGGCCACCGTTGGCAGTGTAGGCCTACCTGGCCACCGTTGGCAGTGTAGGCCTACCTGGCCACCGTTGGCAGTGTAGGCCTACCTGGCCACCGTTGGCAGTGTAGGCCTACCTGGCCACCGTTGGCAGTGTAGGCCTACCTGGCCACCGTTGGCAGTGTAGGCCTACCTGGCCACCGTTGGCAGTGTAGGCCTACCTGCCCAACGGTCGTATAGTTATCAGGAACATCAACATTTACAGACCGACTCTGGAGTAGGCAGCATCGGCATGGAACCCCACCTGGATGAAAAACGAAGCAAATGATAATTTTAAGATATGATTTCTGGCTACACATTACCATTTATAATCCTCGTGCCGCGAGAAGCAACGCGCATTGTATAGGCTAATTTATAAATATATATTTTGGTACTTATTGGCAGCCCTGCTCCAGCCCCCACTACCACAATGGTGGCAGCCCTGGTCCAGCCTCCACTACCACAATGGTGGCAGCCCTGGTCCAGCCTCCACTACCACAATGGTGGCAGCCCTGGTCCAGCCTCCACTACCCCAGTGGTGGCAGCCCTGGTCCAGCCTCCACTACCACAGTGGTGGCAGCCCTGGTCCAGCTCCACTACCACAATGGTGGCAGCCCTGGTCCAGCCTCCACTACCACAGTGG
>NC_091168.1:20981936-21031936 GCF_040958095.1 Procambarus clarkii | reverse complement strand
ATCTCTGGAGCACCTTATAGGAGGAGTTTTGAAAGTGGTGTGCTAGTGGGGGTTTGACAGTAAGGGTTTAAGATTGGGGTTTAGAAGGGGGGTTTAGAGTAGGGGGTTAGTAGAGAGAGAACGGTTTATCTGTTGCGTATATCAGTGGGGGCCCCCCATCAGTAAGGGCCCCCCATCAGTAAGGGCCCCGTCAAGGGGGGGGGGAGGCGCCTCTCTCGCGTTCGTAAACAAATAAAAAATTCAGACGTGAATTCGAATGTTGGAGAAGTTTTGTGCCACTTATTAGTGGGTGGGCGTCTTGGTGTTGTGGTTGTGGTGGTGGTGGTGGTTGTGGTGGTGGTGGTGGTTGTGGTGGTGGTGGTTGTTGATGTGGTGGTTGTTGATGTGGTTGTGGTTGTGGTGGTGGTTGTTGATGTGGTTGTGGTTGTGGTGGTGGTTGTGGTGGTTGTGGTGGTGGTTGTGGTGGTTGTGGTGGTTGTGGTGGTGGTGGTGGTTGTGGTGGTTGTGGTGGTGGTTGTGGTGGTTGTGGTGGTGGTGGTGGTTGTGGTGGTGGTTGATGTGGTTGTGGTGGTGGTGGTGGTTGTGTTGGTGGTGGTTGTTGATGTGGTGGTTGTTGATGTGGTTGTGGTTGTGGTGGTGGTTGTTGATGTGGTTGTGGTTGTGGTGGTGGTTGTTGATGTGGTGGTGGTTGTGGTGGTGGTGGTTGTTGATGTGGTTGTGGTGGTGGTTGTTGATGTGGTTGTGGTTGTGGTGGTGGTTGTTGATGTGGTTGTGGTTGTGGTGGTGGTTGTTGATGTGGTTGTGGTTGTGGTGGTGGTTGTTGATGTGGTGGTGGTTATAGTGGTGGTGGTGGTTATAGTGGTGGTGGTGGTTATAGTGGTGGTGGTGGTGGTTGATGTGGTGGTGGTTGTGGTTGATGTGGTGGTGGTTATAGTGGTGGTGGTTGTGGTGGATGGTGATTGTGACGTCAATGACTCAATGTTGATGTCTCCCCCCAGCGCCTCCTCCTGTTGTTATAGTACTTATATAGTAACCATGAGGACCATAGTACATATACCGACATACAACGCAATTAGAAAGTAGAAATCCGAACTATTAAGTTAAACAAACCGAAAAACTATTTTCTACTTGTGTTGCAAAGACAAACTAACCTAACCTTCCTAGGTCTAATTCACCCTATCTGAGGCCTAATATAGTACATATGTGTGCTATACTAGGCCTAGGAATATTTAAGTTTGTTTTTTAGCTTCATTTTTTTCCGACTCTATAAGTGAATAGTACAAAGTTTTACTACCTAACTGCTTAGTACGTCAATCTTCGTACTATGGTGTGCATAGATGCAAAAAATTACTATCTAAACTGGAGAATGGGCTGATCTCCCTCACACGGAAGCGACCTATGAACCAATATCTTCCTCCATTAAGCCCCAAACGTGTCCAAGCCTTACTTGAGAGAGAGAGAGAGAGAGAGAGAGAGAGAGAGAGAGAGAGAGAGAGAGAGAGAGAGAGAGAGAGAGAGAGAGAGAGAGAGAGGGAGAGAGAGAGAGAGAGAGAGAGAGAGAGAGAGAGAGAGAGAGAGAGAGAGAGAGAGAGAGAAAGAGAGAGAGAGAGAGAGAAAGAGAGAGAGAGAGAGAGAGAGAGAGAGAGAAAGAGAGAGAGAGAGAGAGAGAGAGAGAGAGAGAGAGAGAGAGAGAGAGAGAGAGAGAGAGAGAGAGAGAGAGAGAGAGAGAAAGAGAGAGAGAGAGAGAGAAAGAGAGAGAGAGAGGCGCCTGATCGCGTGTCGGTAAATAACACGACCCAGGGCTGCCAAGGCGAGGTCCAAGAGCTGGAGCACCACGCTACAGGCTCACCTAAGCTAAGAAGCACACACAGTCTCTAATGTAACACACAGGCCAGCTGCAAGCAATGCATCTCTCCTCTCCACAATTGACATATTTATATTAGTGTAAAATCATATATATTTTGACATTTGCTCACAATAATTTAAATTAAAAACAGGTGTTTGGAAGCTTTCACCTGAGTATGCTCGGTATTAATAGAAGGTGGACGATCCCTTCCAACACACACACACACACACACACACACACACACACACACACACACACACACACACACACACACACACACACACACACACACACACACACATGCAAGCTGATGGAGAAGATTGTGCGAAAAAAACTAGTGGAGCATCTGGAGCGAAGGAACTTTGTAACACAGCATCAACATGGGTTCAGGGATGGCAGGTCCTGCCTCACAGGGTTACTTGAATTCTACGACCAGGCAACAAAAATAAGGCAAGAAAGAGAAGGGTGGGCAGACTGCATATTTTTGGATTGTCAGAAAGCCTTTGATACAGTGCCACACAAGAGGCTAGTGCGAAAGTTGGAGATGCAGGCTGGAGTGAGAGGGAAGGTACTCCGGTGGATAGAGGAGTACCTAAGCAACAGGAGACAACGAGTCTGTGTGAGGGGTGAGGTCTCAGATTGGCGAGACGTCACAAGTGGAGTCCCGCAGGGGTCAGTCCTTGGACCTATACTGTTTCTGGTATATGTAAATGATCTCCCAGAGGGTATAGATTCGTTCCTCTCAATGTTTGCCGACGATGCAAAAATTATGAGGAGGATTGAAACAGAGGATGATAGTAGGAGGCTACAAGATGACCTGGATAGACTGAGTGAATGGTCCAACAAATGGCTGTTGAAGTTCAACCCGAGTAAATGCAAAGTAATGAAACTAGGCAGTGGAAACAGGAGGCCAGGCACAGGATACAGAATAGGAGATGAAGTACTTAATGAAACAGACAGAGAGAAAGATCTAGGAGTTGATATCACACCAAACCTGTCTCCTGAAGCCCACATAAAGAGAATAACGTCTGCGGCATATGCGAGGCTGGCTAACATCAGAACGGCGTTCAGGAACCTGTGTAAGGAATCATTCAGAATCTTGTACACCACATATGTAAGACCAATCCTGGAGTATGCGGCCCCAGCATGGAGCCCGTACCTTGTCAAGCACAAGACGAAGCTGGAAAAAGTCAAAGGTATGCTACTAGACTAGTCCCAGAACTAAGAGGCATGAGTTATGAGGAAAGGCTGCGGGAAATGCACCTTACGATACTGGAAGACAGAAGAGTAAGGGGGGGACATGATCACAACCTACAAAATCCTCAGGGGAATCGACCGGGTAAACAAGGATGAACTATTCAACACTGGTGGGACGCGAACAAGGGGACACAGGTGGAAGCTGAGTACCCAAATGAGCCACAGAGACGTTAGAAAGAACTTTTTCAGTGTCAGAGTAGTTAGTAAATGGAATGCATTAGGAAGTGATGTGGTGGAGGCTGACTCCATACACAGTTTCAAATGTAGATATGATAGAGCCCAATAGGCTCAGGAATCTGTACACCAGTTGATTGACGGTAGAGAGGCGGGACCAAAGAGCCAGAGCTCAACCCCCGCAAGCACAATTAGGTGAGTACAATTAGGTGAGTACACACACACACACACACACACACACACACACACACACACACACACACACACACAATCACGCCAAAATTATCCTCTCTCACAATTATTCACAAACAATCGGGAATGGAATCATTATGCAGGACGAGGCGCTGTGATTACTGAAGTCACACAGGCGAAAAAACACCAAAACATGAAAGTAAGCTTAGATTGCCATGGCCCGACCCACAGCCAGACAGACAGACTGCTCACAGACAGGCCATCACACCCACAGACGGGTATGCTGACTCACGTACACAACGACAGACATATATACAGAGTCACAGACATACACACCCTTAGACGATAGGCATACAGACCTATAAACAGACCTTAAGACGTATCGAGGCATACATACCCACAGACAGTCAAACAGAATTACAGACAGGCATAAAATCCACATACAGGCATACTCACCTCACAGACAGACATACAGACAGGCATACACACCAATCTATTTCGGGGCCACGTGTCAGGATATATCTGGTGAAATATCGACAGACACAGCGACAATAGAGACTAGACATTGCCTAAGCCATGCTCATCAAACAACCCAGCCAACTATCAACAACCAGCTAACACTAGGCTACACTCTGCCTTCTTCCAGACCAAGACGGAACATCCACCACAACCATCACTGAACCATAGGAGATGGGTAAGCTACAGTGGACCTATTGCCCCATAGTGTGGTGTTTCACCTCACCCCCGCTGATGTATTCAGCCGCTCTGAAATAGTATCAATCTGTACTATGACTTTGATAATGTTGACAAGGATCAACAGAACTCCCAGCATCAGACTCTAATAGAACTGTAAAATTAACTTTGGGGAGTTAATTTTTCAGTTTCTTTCTCAAATAATGTTCAAATTACATGATTTTGATATTTGTATTAAGGCAGATTCATTAATGTTTCTATTGAAAATACTTTTACAATTCGGTATTGAACAAGCCTTCTCCCAATCAACTTGGTGAACAAATCTGACAAATGAACAAGTCATTAAACAATTGGCTGTGTCTTACAGAATATTTATATCATGAAATTCTAAATTTCAAATCTTTGTATGTTACATATTTATTTTAATAATACCTTATTAATATCCTCTTTCCTCATTATTCTCTTATGTTTATAAACAAAGACATTATTTCTTACCTCACCTCATTCCTGCCTATATATATATATCCACACTACTAAACTGTAAATCCTATCGTTTTGAAGATGTATAATTAAATACGAAAGTACTTATGGAAATTCCTATCTTAATCCTGCCTTCGTGGTCTGACACTGTCACATTGTTCATCATGTGTTAATTTTTTCGTAATTTACATACACATATAGCTGTGTGTGTGTGTGTGTGTGTGTGTGTGTGTGTGTGTGTGTGTGTGTGTGTGTGTGTGTGTGTGTGTGTGTGTACCTTGCTGCTCCTTCCACACACCGTCTCTCATCCTCGCACCAAAGCTCTCTGACCTTCAGCAAACCATTGTATACTTTATTTAATATAAACCAAAATGTCATTTCTAACTGAGGGCCGCATAGCGTGGTTGGTTCAAAATGTTTTGTTTCCGGGATAGACCTTTGACACGGCGGGCAGAAATGCCACCCTTGTCTTGTGAGGACAGTGACGTGACCTTTCAGAGCCTCGTTGGTACCTACTTTTACAGGAAAAGGTCATTTGATGGTGTCACCAGCTGCTGGAAGAATAATGGCGTATCTACAAAAGCGTTCCTCTTCCCAGCACCTCCACACACACCTCTCAGGTCCACACCGCTACTCCACATCCACTCTCCACACCGCCACACTCCCACAGGGATGTCGGAAAGAACTTTTTCGGCGTAAGAGCCGTAAGTAAGCGGAACGGACCAGACGAGGACGACGTCGAAGCCAATTCTATTCACAGTTTTAAATGTCAAGATTATGAAAATAACTGGAGTTATTGTCAACACACACACACACACACACACACACACACACACACACACACACACACACACACACACACACACACACACACACACACACACACACACAAACAGTCAGGCTTGTCTATTAATTCCCAAAGTTTGTTTCCCAGGCAAGTTTTGTAGTGAGAGTTAAATTTTTGAAGGACTGTAGGAGCGTGATTGAACTCCCTGGGGTTGTCTGCTGGAGAGGGGGGTGGGGGGGGGAGCTGTCTGCTGCCGTTGGGGGGGGAAGGGTTGTCTGCTGGAGAAGGGGGGGGAGGGGGTGTCTGCTGGGGTCTTAACTATTGCCTGCTGGTAGAAATGGTTATTGTTTGTCTGCTGTGTGTTAAGTGATTGAGTGTGTGTGCGTGTGTGCTTGACTCAATGAGAGTTATAAGCTGTCTATTCTGCTGTTGTCTGCTGTCCACTGTATCGTCTGCTGCTTATTGCCGTGCTGTCTGCTGTACACTAATCTATACTCTATATCTCGAGATCAATATAATTAATCCAGTGATCTAAACTTTAAAATTTTTTAATTTTCTCACCACATCAGAAAACATTCACTAATTCACATCTTACGCTCGTGAGGAATGAAACATTATTTACCAAACATGCGCCGTATAGGACCAATCACAAGCCTATAACCATTTACAAACATACGCCATATAAAACGTGTCATAGGTGTTGAGCCATTTACAAACATGCGCCATATAAAACGTGTCATAGGTGTTGAGCCATTTACAAACATGCGTCATAAAAGAGCTGTCATAACCCCTCACACATGGGGGGGGGGGGAGACGTCCCCTCCCCTCGACCATCCTACCCTGAGTGTCTCTCCATTTCCCAGGATGACCGTGATACTCGACAACACAGGCATTGTAGATGGGGTGTAGGTAAGTGTAGGAGGGGGTGTAGGGAGGGGGTGGTGCAGGGAGATGGGGTGTAGCGGAGGGGGGTGCAGGCAGGTGTTTGTGCAGTGTAGGGGACTGTAGATAGGTGTTGGAGAGTACAGGGGAAAGGGGGGTGTGGGGGGTTGTTAGGGGGGGGTGTGTTGAAGGTGTATCAAAGGGTGTCAGATATGAAGGGGACAGCACTAGGGGAGGGTGTAGCTAAGACAGGTAATTGAGTGTGTAGATTCTATTAAACACTTTGGATAATCATCTCAGAAATTTTGTCTCTAACATTGCTTTCACATCAGAGTTTACTTCACCAAACACTTTCTTTGAGTTCATCTGCTTTGTTGGATATAGCATCTGCATTTGTATACCAGATCAAATATCTCTCTTCACGGTAAGACGGTGGGATGGTATAGCAAGGAGACAGGAGAAGATGAATAGGAAGAAGAGCAGGTGGTACAAAAGGAAGAGAAAGATCACGAACATGGAGAGGAGAAAAGGGAAGGCGATGGAAAAGAGGAGATGTAATGGGTGGGAGAAGTGAGAGAAGGTCTTCTAGCAAGAGGAGTACAGAAAAGGGAAGAGGGAAGGATGATGTAAGAATGAAGAGATAATGTAAAAAAGAAAGATGGGGAGAAAGAGATGTAGGTAACATTGTGTGCGTGCGTGTGCTTGCGTGTGCGTGCGTGTGTGTGCGTGTGCGTGCGTGCGTAAGACCGTAGGCTACCTACTAACATCTTTACAGCTCGTATTTCCACGTTTATGGCACATATTTACGGCTCTATGGCAGCTCTGCCCCCCCCCCCTCTATCCCCCCCTGTCCCCCCCAATTCGACATTCACATTTTTATGGCACCAATTTGCCCCTGACACCTGGCGATATCTTCATGGCACTCTTCTCCCTATTGTGTGTTCACTATTTCCTAACTATTTTGCAAGCTTCAGCATCTACTGACTACGAATGGATAAATACATCAACCTATTTCAAACTTATTTATACCTTTAAACAAATCTACAAATCAATCAATTATTATTTTAGAGATCCTAATGTAAGAGATTTGTTGTTTCGTTATCTTGCACAGATTGGGGCAAGATAACAAGATGGGGGCAAGATAGATAACCAGATTTATTTGCCCATTTGTTGTAAACGAATTCAACATATTTGACTCATATAAATGCGAATTTATTTACAAATTTGCCACATTTAATAAACTGTGATCCCCATATTTTACACACATATGTGAAACCTACACATTTTAACATCTATTTCGCACATAGTAACATCTATTAAACGAACAGTAACATCTATTTTCGCAATGAAATCAAATAACAACCCTTGTTACGTTATTGGCCCTTGTTCACCGGAATTAATGACGTGGGTAATTAGGTATTTAGAATCTAGTGAACAACTACTATACGTCAAAGACGTTAATCACACCTTAACGAGGTTGTTAAGCATTTGGATTTGGTCATCAGGACGTTCAAGATGGCGGCAATCTCGTTCGCGACATTTGATGTGTTGTTCCGTCAAAGTCCCTTTTGTCGACAGATGTTGTAAAGTTTGTAAACATGCCATCAGAGTTTTGCTTGTGTTCCATGGTGTATTGGACCCCTTGTTGTAGTGTTCCATGGTGTATTGGACTTGTTGTAGTGTTCCATGGTGTATTGGACGTTTGTTGTAGTGTTCCATGGTGTATTGGACTTGTTGTAGTGTTCCATGATGTATTGGACCGCTGTTGTAGTGTTCCATGGTGTATTGGACTTGTTGTAGTGTTTCATGGTGTATTGGACCTCTTTGTAGTGTTCCATGATGTATTGGACCGCTGTTGTAGTGTTCCATGGTGTATTGGACTCTTTGTAGTGTTCCATGATGTATTGGACCGCTGTTGTAGTGTTCCATGGTGTATTGGACTTGTTGTAGTGTTCCATGGTGTAATTGGACCCTTGTTGCAGTGTTCCAGGAGCTATGAGAGTGTTCCAGGAACTGTGAGAAGTTGTATTGTCACACACACAAACACAGTAACACAATTACACGAAATAAACAAACACGCTGTAGAATAGAATCACATCCATAACATAAAAAATAGATATATAATATATAGTGGCTAGGATTTATTGCATTAGACAAACAGCAGCTGGGGTCCAAGAGCTGAATCTCGACAACCCAGACATGAGAGGACAAACAAACAAACAGACGCTTACAGATAAAATCTGGCTCTCCGCATAACACAATTCGCAAGGAAAATCTTGTGCAAATTTTTTTTATTTTGTTGTGTTTTTGCTCAAGTCTGGGCGCTTCATTTGGGCAATCTCCGTAAATTACAAAAGTCTGGGATTTACACAATACATTATGTCTTGAGGGAGCCCGAAAGTAATCCTTTATAAGCATACATTAGGGAGATTTAATGATACTCTTCTTCCTTCAGCTATAACCCCCCCCCCCCCTTACTGCTCTCTCTCCCTCTCCCTTTCTCTCCTTTCTCCCCCCCTCCCTTTCTCTACCCTCTGCCCCCCTGGTGGGGCAATAATTGCTGACAACTATTGCTACACCTTCATCAGACCAGCTGTGCAAAATGCAGCCCCAACGTGGATTTTTTTAGCAAGCCATTAAAGACAAAAACAATAGTTGAAAATGTCAATAAATCCCTCGCTAGACTAGGTCCAGGAGCTTGAGATATGTAGATATGATAAGAGCAGAATAGGCTCAGAATCCAGTACACAGGTGGGATTAATGATAAGAATCGGAAACCAGGAGCTGAAGCCCAACCTCCGTAAACACGCGCACACAAATACGCCAAAAAAATAAGGTATGCCTGGCTGGGAAGCCTAATTCAATGCAATAAGCTCCCAAACCGGAATATTCGGATTATCCGTAAAATATGAAAGGGGCAGAGGCCGGATATATATACCATAACACATTGAGATTATTTAAAACAGGAGGGTCAGGAAAATCCGGTTAAATGGTAATTTCGGTTATCCCTGAGCAAGCGGAAAAGGAGGTGCAGATAAATGAAAAAATAATAATATTTACTTTATCCGGATATCTGGAAGAATGGAGAGGGGGGGAGGGAATAGAGAGGGGGGAGGGAATAGAGAGGGGGGAGGGGAGGGATGGGAAGGAGGGGGAAGGGGGGTGGGCGTAGGAAATAGGCAGAAAAGTGAAAGGAGTTGGGCACTTGTTTTGCTATATTATCCCTATTCTTTACCTCCCCTCCCTCCCACTTACCCCTTCCCCCCCTCCCTCCCACTTACCCCTCACCCACCCCCTCTCACTCCCCCCCCCCCCCAAAGCCAGGCCGGCCCCTGGAAAACATTTGGACAAGTTTTCATAATGTTCAAAGTTATAATCCGACGATTTCTGCATATAATGCCGCCTGAGGGGGCGTGAGGGGGGAGGGGAGGGGGAAAGGGGAGGCCAGGTTGGGGAACGGAAGGGGGTGGGAGAGGGGGAGAGGATGCAAAAGGGAAGGAATAGCACGGGTTAGGCATAACCACCACTACCACCACCACCACCACCACTACCACTACCACCACAACCCCCACCACAACCCCCCTCACCACCACCACCACTACCACTACCACCACAACCCCCACCACAACCCCCCTCACCACCACCACCACTACCACCACAACCCCCACCACTACCCCCCTCACCACCACCACCACTACCACTACCACCACAACCCCCACCACAACCCCCCTCACCACCACCACCACTACCACTACCACCACAACCCCCACCACTACCCCCCTCACCACCACCACCACTACCACTACCACCACAACCCCCACCACAACCCCCCTCACCACCACCACCACTACCACTACCACCACAACCCCCACCACTACCCCCCTCACCACCACCACCACTACCACTACCACCACAACCCCCACCACAACCCCCCTCACCACCACCAATATGTTTTCCCAGATTAAGAGTCACTGGTGTGGAAATTGTTGTAATAAAAATGATGTCTGTCTGTGTACCTTCAACAGGGTCGGAGGGGGGGGGGGGGTCGCTACCCCTGGAAGGGGGCTCTCTACCCCTGGGTGGGGGGGGGGGTCGTCGCCACCCCTGGTGGGGGGGCGCACTAGCCAACAAACATATACACGTAAACCCTTGCCTTACCTACTTTACTAATAACAAGGACAGAAAGAAAGAAGCAAGAAAACGCAGAAACAGTGAAACAAAAAAACAAATAAACAGCCTTCTCTCAGCATCAATCAACACAGTAAACAATACTCAGCTTCTTAGCTAATGTAAGCAACTAACCTAACACCTGTTAATTAATTCTCGCCTCAAAATAATCACAAATGGAAACATTTCAAGTAATTTTCATTTTTTGTTTAAATTTTTTTTATAAAAAAAAATATTATCAATGAAAAAAAATAAAACTCGTTGAAAGTTGTCAGATATTAATTGTTTTAATCTCTGGGGAGTGTTCATAGCGTGTTCACACTCTCTGGGGAGTGTTCATGGCGTGTTCACACTCTCTGGGGAGTGTTCATGGCGTGTTCACACTCTCTGGGGAGTGTTCATAGCGTGTTCACACTCTCTGGGGAGTGTTCATGGCGTGTTCACACTCTCTGGGGAGTGTTCATGGCGTATTTTGCATCTGTCAGTAGGCCTATGTTGTACCCGTCAGTAGGCCTATGTTGCACCTGTCAGTAGGCCTATGTTGCACCCGTCAGTAGGCCTATGGTGCACCTGTCAGTAGGCCTATGTTGCACCTGTCAGTAGGCCTATGGTGCACCTGTCAGTAGGCCTATGGTGCACCCGTCAGTAGGCCTATGGTGCACCTGTCAGTAGGCCTATGTTGCACCTGTCAGTAGGCCTATGTTGCACCTGTCAGTAGGCCTATGGTGCACCTGTCAGTAGGCCTATGTTGCACCTGTCAGTAGGCCTATGTTGCACCTGTAAGTAGGCCTATGTTGCAATACCGCCAAAGGCTTCTCCAGTGTGAGCTAATTGCTATGCAAAACAGGTATTTTAAGTTGTCTGAAATGTTAACGAAATACAATGAATAATTGAAAACTTTCTTCCTTAACAAATTAAAGTTTTTTCATATTTTTACCTGAATTATTATGCATCGAAAATTGACAGGTGGGTCTGACAGGTGGGTCTGACAGGTGGGTCTGATCTAAGAAGCTTAAGCTAAGAGTATAGCCTAAATGACCAAAAATCTCACTCCCCCTACAAGATACAAGAACAATAGGAGAGATATGATCACCACATGACAGATACCGAGTGGAAGCACTTGGAAAGGAAGTTGTGGAAACCACCTCAAGCCACACCCTCCAGGTCAGTACCAATAGCTAATACCGATAGGTGAATTTCGTGGGGTAAATACTGACAGATAAATATAGATAAGTATACACAAATAAAAAAAAATAAAAAATATTAATTCATCAAATATATTTCAAAGGAAACTCCGAAAAAAAAATATAAGATGAAAACAAATAAAAATACTCCGCGCATCGAGTTGAGACATATATAGACTTACCGAACATTAAGTATTCTCTTTGTTCCTACACAGGTCGCAGAAGCCTTATTGATGATTGTTGTGTGTGTGTACTGGCCTAGTTGTGCTTGCGGGGGGTTGAACTCTGGCTCTTTAGTCCCGCCTCTCAACCGTCAATCAACTGGTGTACAGGTTCCTGAGCCTACTGGGCTCTTTCATATGTACATTTGAGACTGTGTATGGAGTCAGCCTCCACCACATCACTGCCTAATGCATTCCATTTGTCAACCACTCGGACACTAAAATAGTTCTTTCTAATATCTGTGTGTGTGTGTGTGTGTGTGTGTGTGTGTGTGTGTGTGTGTGTGTGTGTGTGTGTGTGTGTGTGTGTGTGTGTGTGTGTGTGAGACCATATGTTTGGACCGCCAGAAAGCCTTTGGTACAGTACTCCACAAGAGACTAGTGTACAAGCTGGAGATGTAGGCAGGAGTGAAAGAGTAGTTACTCCATTGGATAAGGGAGTACCTAACCAACAGAAGACAGCGAGTCACTGTGAGGGGTGAGGTCTCAGAGTGGCGAGACGTCACCAGTGGAGTCCCACAGGGATCAGTCCTTGGACCAATCCAGTGTCTGATATATGTCAATGATCTCCCAGAAGGAATAGACTCGTTCCTCTCAATGTTTGCTGATTATGCGAAAATTATGAGAAGGATTAAGACCGAGGAAGATAGCAAGAGGCTACAAGATGACCTAGACAAATTGAAGGAATGATCCTGCAAATGGCTACTGAAGTTCAATCCAAATTAATGCAAAGTAATGAAGCTAGGGACAGGGAGCAACGAGGCCTGAAACAAGAGTTTAAACTGCATTAGAAAAAAAGACTCATACACTGATACAGTCGACTATTTGTGCTCCCGTTGAGTATTTGTATAAACAAAACTGCAGCCACTGGCCCTAAGGTTCATCATGTGTGCGTATAGCGTATAACTGTAACCCATGATGTAAACGGTCAAACAAAAACCGTTTTCCATAACGGTCCATATTCGAACATTCAAATATGGACCGTTAGATCCCCCCCCCCAAAAAAAAAAAAAAAAATTCAAGTTTTGAACTTTTGAATTCGTTCATAGCAACAACCAAACTTAACCTAACCCAGGCCTAGCAGAGTACATGTACTAAATAAAGCCAAATTTTTCGTCTGTTAGGCCAATGGTTGCTAATTTAGGCCTAAGATAAGTTAGGTCAGATTGCATAGTTTAAGCTTTACAAGAAGAATATTATAAAACTGTGAATTTATTATAATTTATATACTTTCTTCCTTGATGGATAATATTGAAACCTTTCTAGACATCTAGGGGGGTTGAGAATCCATTGGAGGAGGGGGGGGGGGGGGATTGGAGAATCCGTGTCTTGGGGGGGAAGGTATAAAAAAGATAACTCACAATTTCCTAAAAAAAAAAGCATGAAAGAAAAATCCTCAAAAAAACTTTGAAGCAAAAACATAATTATTAGTATAAAATAAATATGACCAGGTCTTCTATATTGGAACGGATATTTGATTACTTCTATATTACCGAGAACAAGGGAATAATGATGAACAATTAATTTTTTTAATATAAAATTAACTCTGGCTAAAGTTCCTGATTACTACGCAGGTACCAGAGTTTAACCGCTTCGTTTTCCCGCCGAAATATCTGTCTGGGAATGGATGCCACTTCTTTCAAAATTAAGCCTCTTTTTTTAAGATTGTCGTAGGTCTACGCAATCATTCTATAATCAGAAAGTAATAAGGAAAGATAGAGCGGGTTTCTCCCGCTAAGTAAAAGCTTAATCAGGAATGATTATCCTGAAAAATGATTTGGCCTTCCTTACCTAGTCCTCTAAGGCAAGACAGATGACGCAGGTTGGGGAGATGGACTGGCCAATCAGCGCGCGCTATCCACCAGGGATCTGGTCGCTGATTGGCTAGCTGGCGGGACGTGGGGAGCCGGGCTATATAATAAGTCTAGCAGATGGCGGGAACCGCTCAGTTTCTCCCGCGAATTGGGGGACGTTAGGCGTCTCCTCGCGAGTTTATTTTGGCAATGAAACGTAAATACGCTTTTCTCTGGGGCGAAACTGCAAGGTATATAGCAAACTTAAATCAATCTTCTTGGGGAAAATGTTTTTTATCTTCAGGAACATTCAGAAGGCTTGGGCGGCTGCTGGAGACGATGTCGCAAGAAAAGAGTGCGTCTTTGCAGCCTAACATAGCAAAACTATATAATTATATATATATATCAAAAACATATCAGAGTAACTCATCCACTCAACTCAAAATAAGACGAATCAGAATTAAAATATTACTGTGATGAAAATAAAATTTCTTCCCGAATTAGAAATGATATTAACTGATGAAAAAAAACCAACCTACATGGTTTGAATTCCGTTTAATATTTGACTGCAATTATAACTATTATGTATATTACAATTATAATTACAATTATATATTTTTTATTACTAAGATAAATTACTACAGCCTGTGTTATCAAAATCTTTCCAGTCCCCTATCTCAGTGTAATGCAGTGTGTTCTTTCTTATTCTTTAGTTACCCTCTAACTGCCTCATATGGACCAATAGGAGCTGCCTCGTATGGACCAATAGGAGCTGCCTCGTATGGACCAGTAGAAGCTGTCTCGTATGGACCAATAGGAGCTGCCTCGTATGGACCAATAGGAGCTGCCTCGTATGGACCAATAGGAGCTGTCTCGTATAGACCAATAGGAGCTGCCTCGTATGGACCAATAGGAGCTGCCTCATATGGACCAATAGGAGCTGCCTCGTATGGACCAATAGGAGCTGCCTCATATGGACCAATAGGAGCTGCCTCGTATGGACCAATAGCAGCTGCCTCGTATGGACCAATAGGAGCTGCCTCGTATGGACCAATAGGAGCTGCCTCATATGGACCAATAGGAGCTGCCTCATATGGACCAATAGGAGCTGCCTCGTATGGACCAATAGGAGCTGCCTCTTAAATCTTAAGTGTTTAAATGTTAAGTGCTTATGTTAATTCTTAAATTACTATTCTAAGTTCACTATTTTCAAGGCACTATCTAATTCTCTATATTTCTATATGTCTCCATTGACTATTTAATTCATTATTCTCAACTCACCATTCTTCACTATTCCTAATTCACAATTTGAGTATAATTCTGAGCGTTATTTTTCTATACTTTTCATGTCCAAGTTCCTGTTGAACACATTAACATATTTATGAACGAAGATTTTTGACACGTGATATGAAAGCGTTTTCTATGAATATTATATAAAGGGCAAACATGTCTAGATTGTTGTTGCTAATTTGTCGTTGTTTGCGCTGTTTAATCGGCAGTTTGCTTGTTTGTCTCTTCGTGTGTGTGGTTAGGATTGGTTTATATTTTGTGTTAAGTAATATTGAATGTTTATGGAGTCTAGGGTAACCAGCCTTTTAAGAGTCTTGGAGAGTAAACTCAGTTTATCTTAAGACAGTAAACACGGTTCATCTTAGACAGTAAACTAATGCTATCTCCATCACTCAACTTGTTTCAGGTCATTTAATTCACTTTGTTAACGAGGAAAGTTGTGCAGCTCCCCCTCCCCCCTCTCTGACTCTTCTCACCCCATTACTATTGAAATTAAATTGAAATAAACTTAAATTTTATTGATGTATTTTTTTAAGCCTTAAAATACAATTTATTCTAATATTCAAACTGGTCTAGTAATGTAATGATTGTAAGTTAATATTTTTGAGTCTGTCTGTCTGTCTGTGCAAGTTTGGAGGTCAGAGGCTTGGTTCTACCCTTCACCTATCTTTTTTCCCAGTGGTGAGTATCGTGGGGTAGATGACCAACATGGCAGGGTCATGTTGGTCATCGGCCCCATTGCTCCCATTTAAAGAAGGTGGGCTTCCATTTTGAACCCCCAACCGCCTTGAAATCGGCGAAATTAGGCATGTCAAGTCTATAGTATTTTATCACTTCGCACTATCGTCGTATAAATAGAGAGAGAGAGAAAGAGAGAGAGAGAGAGAGAGAGAGAGAGAGAGAGAGAGAGAGAGAGAGAGAGAGAGAGAGAGAGAGAGAGAGAGAGAGAGAGAGAGAGAAAGAGAGAGAGAGAGAGAGAGAGACAGACAGACACACAGACAGACAGAAACATAAACATGATAACATCAGCAGCATATGAGACGCTGGCAAATATAACAACATCGTTTAGAAACCTAAATCAGAACTCCTTCAAGACAATCTACACAACATTCGTTAGACCAATCTTAGAATATGCAGCACCGGCATGGAATCCGCACCTTATGAAGCATAAAGCTAAATTTGAAATAGGACAAAGGTTTGCAACTAGATTGGAGCCAGAGCTAAGAGGGTTTAGCTACCATGATTGGCTAATGGAGCTAAATCTCCAAGTCCTGAAGCATAGAAGGAACAGAGAGGACATGATTACAACATAAAAGATACTAAGGGGAATAATGTAGATAAGGATACCCTATTCAGAGTGAGTGGAAGAAGGACAAGAGGAAACAGGTGGAAGCTGGAAACGCAATTGAGCCGAAGGAATGTATGACAGTATTAGTACTGTTCCGGTAGTTAACAAGTGGAATGTTGTAATAGAAGAAGTTGTGGAAGCCACCTCCACCCACACTCTAGTACACCCACAACAAGTACACCAGAGATAGTGGGCGGGGCATCAAGAGCTAGAGCTCACTTCCCTGCAGCCACGAATAGGTAAGTACACCACCAACCACCTATACTAAACCCACAGTCTCTTGCCCAACCCACACCCCACACCCACCTCACCCACCTGCCTCACCCACCACCCTCACCCACCCACCTGCCTCACCCACCTGCCCCACCCAGATCCTCCTTTTTCGACTCCCAGAAATATTCAGCTCTCTACACCTGGGTTAATTAACCATCTGGAGCCAGCTGCTACCACGACTACACCTGCCACCACCACTATCACCACCACAACCACCACCACAACCACCACCACTACCTCCACCACCACCACTACCACCACATCCACCACCACCATACCACTATATATATATATATATATATATATATATATATATATATATATATATATATATATATATATATATATATATATATATATATATATATATATGACAATGTCAGACCACGGAGGAAAAATGAAACAGGAATTTCCTTAAGTACTTTCGTATATTAATACATCTTCAGAAGGAGTCCTTCTGAAGATGTATTAATATACGAAAGTACTTAAGGAAATTCCTGTTTCATTTTTCCTCCGTGGTCTGACATTGTCACATTTTTAATCACGTATTTACTTTCGTGATATACACATTATATATATATATATATATATATATATATATATATATATATATATATATATATATACATACAGAGGTGCATGTATATGAGAGAGAGGGCTCGTGTGGGAGCAGAAAACCAGCTTAAACCTGCCAAATTGAATGATTTGAATTACAGTAAAAAATTAAATAAATGCAACTTTTCCTTTAATTATGCAAGAGTATTCAATATTATTTTGCTATTATATTAATGGGGCATTATGGGTACCGTAATGGTCAGCATGTGTGCTCTATATCAGGTGTTTTTTGGGTGTTTTTTATGTACTGTTTTAGTGTTTTTTTTGTTTTTATTTCCCATGTTCTGTGTTTGTATGTCTGGTGTTTTGAGTTTTATTTTTTATATTGTGGTGTTTTGAATTATATTTCGGGTGTTTTATTTGTGGGTGGATTTGTATTTTAGGATTTAATATCTCTTGGTCTTTACCTGTTTTTTTGTGGATGTGTGTGTGTGTACTCACCTAGTTGTGCTTGCGGGGGGGGGGGTTGATCTCTGCTCTTTCGGTCCGCCTCTCAACTGTCAGTCAGTCAACTGGTGTGTGTGTGTGTGTGTGTGTGTGTGTGTGTGTGTGTGTGTGTGTGTGTGTGTGTGTGTGTGTGTAAAGGGCCGACGAACCCAAAACCTCCCCCCCTGACCTGTACCTACTAAACCCCCCTAACCCCATTCCCAGGCCCCCTTCCCCCCTCCCCCTCCCCCCCCCTCCCCCCCTTCATGCCAGTGTTTTGTAAAGGATTATTCATCAGATGTCACTGGCACCTCAGCCAGTGGTGCCAACCAAGGCAGTGCCAACAAAAACACTGCCAAATAGAGGTAAACAGAGGGGAAGCATTCTCTAAACCAGTGCTAAATATAGTCAAAACAACCGGAGAAGGAGGAGACAGAAGAAAACGGGAGAAAGAGGAGAAGTGCCAAACATGAATGTAATAAACAGGAGTCACTCAAGGAGAAGAGTTCCTATAAGGTATGACTAAATAAAGAGAAACTAGAGAATGAAATACGAGGAACAAATGTCATAGAGGACAGACGTCTCAGGATTTCAAGACAATAAAGGAGAGAACAAGAGACAAGAGAAGAGGAGACTGACAAAGAGAAGACAAAGGCCAAAAGAAGAAGCAGATAGAGAGGAGAGACGACACAGGAAGAAGGGGGTGAGGGAGGGGGAACACACAGGAGAATAAAAGAGAAGACTAAAAGAGAACAGAACAACACACAAGAGAAGACAGAAGGAGACAAGGCGACACAGAAAGACCAAGATGTCGGACACAGCTCTTTCCAGATTTCTGGAAATTGCCTCCATTCTCGTCCAGGAATCCAGGTACTGAAAGTCTAATGACTGATGCGGGAACAGACTTAAAGACAAGCAGACCTTCAGACCTGACAGACAGACACAGACAGACAGACACAGACAGACTCAGTCAGACAGACAGATCTTTCAAAATATTATATTCTGTAGCACAGTAATTGTTTTTGGTCAACGATAAACAGAGCTTTAAGTGAGTGAATTATTATTTAATATAAGTGCACGGTAAATCTCTCTCTCTCTCTCTCTCTCTCTCTCTCTCTCTCTCTCTCTCTCTCTCTCTCTCTCTCTCTCTCTCTCTCTCTCTCTCTCTCTCTCTCTCTCTCTCTGTCCCTCTCTCTCTCTCTCTGTCTCTCTCTCTGTCCCTCTCTCTCTTTCTCTGTCTCTCTCTCTTACCTAGAAACTTTTTGCAACAAGCCTAAAACCCCCTTAAACGAGCTTAGAAACCCTAGCAACAACTCTAGAAACCATTGCAACAAGCCTAGAAACCCGTGCAACAAGCAAACAACAACAACAACACGCCTGCATATCAAGTATTCCGTGAAGGAACGACTTAAGCGCCGCAGACACGCAAAGGGGACACACACACACTTTGCGTGAAAATACGAACGGATATTAAGCGGATTACTTCGGATTGAAACGGATTGAAGCGGATCTATTTACGTTTTGTTATCAAAACAACACTAATATTACAGAGAGGCCTGTAACAGCCCTGTTACAGAGTTTAAGTAGCGACTTTGATGATTTTTGTAAATTCAGTTTTTTTTTTGTAAAGAAAATGTTTTATTTTATTTAAAACAATAACCAATATTGTTTAAAAACTTTAAACTATATATATGCAGTGACTTATATATTCTGGACTTAATATATGCAGTGACAAATGATGCATTCTGGACTTAATATATACTGTGACTTATGATGTATTCTGGACTTAATATATACAGTGACAAATGATGTATTCTGGACTTAATATATGCAGTGACAAATGATGTATTCTGGACTTAATATATGCAGTGACAAATGATGTATTCTGGACTTAATATATGCAGTGACAAATGATGTATTCTGGACTTAATATATGCAGTGACAAATGATGTATTCTGGACTTAATATACGCAGTGACAAATGATGTATTCTGGACTTAATATATGCAGTGACAAATGATGTATTCTGGACTTAATATATGCAGTGACAAATGATGTATTCTGGACTTAATATATGCAGTGACAAATGATGTATTCTGGACTTAATATACAGTGACAAATGATATACTCTGGATTTCATATATGCAGTGACATATAGGTGGTTATGGGAGGACAATTGGCCCATCAGGAACCCATAGTATACCGCAACACCAGTATACCGCCTATAACACCAGTAAACCACATCAAATAACATCTAAGATCAGTATACCACAATATAACATCAGCATACCACACCTTGCAGCAGTATACCACAGTAAACATCAATACACCTAATGTATCGTCAGTGTACATCTTCAGTATACCATCCTTAAAGTCAATATACCTCACCTGACAGCAGTATACCACACCTGAGAGCAGTATACCACACACCTGACGTCAGTTTACCACACACCTGACAGCAGTATACCTCACCTGACAGCAGTATACCACACTTAACGTCAGTATACCACATACCTGACAGCAGTATACCACACCTAACGTCAGTATACCTCACACCTGACAGCAGTATACCAATGGTTAGACTCATCTAACGTTTAACATGTTTCTAAAACTTAAAATTAACAGGATTAACAACTGAGCAACAGAGAGAAATTCAGCAATTCATCTATGAAAAAAAAGGTTAATTACCGCCAGACGAATCACTTAGGCGAAAATACCGACCAATGAGAGTTGAGACATTAATCCCTAACGAACAACGATCGAGCAAATTGCATGCAGGCAGAGCAATTTGTAGGCCAATAATTATATTTTTAAGGCAAAAAATTATTCACACACTTGTGAAAGGATTGAGTGATTCGTTTCGATAATTTATGGAACGTAATTATTCTATTGATGTAAGCCTTTTCATATCGGTCGCTTTTTTTTTAAATGTTCGTTCAGAAAAAAATTACAATTATTTGAACTAAATTTTCGTTTGTTCCATAATAAAATAGATATTTAGGGTTATACAGCAAGGATCTCTCGGGTTTATGTAAACCTGTTTTTGTAAAGTATTCTTTTACGATTGGTTTAAGCACCCACTGAGGATTTCTAAGATAATTTCAATGGATAATATATTTACATACACCTTCCAAGACGGGTGCATTTTAACGAGCCCGTCACACACACACACACACACACACACACACACACACACACACACACTCACTCACATACACACACACACACACACTCACTCACATACACACACACACAGTTGAGAGGCGGGACCAAAGAACCAGAGCTCAACCCCCGCAAGCACAATTAAGTAGACACACACACACACACACACACACACACACACACACACACACACACACACACACACACACACACACACACAGGGTAATTTTTTCAATATCAGGGTAGTTAACAAATGGAATGCATTAAGTAGTGTTGTGGTGGAGGCAGGCTCCATACACAGTTTCAAATGTAGATATGACAGACCCCCCAGTAGGCTCAGGAATCTGTACACCAGTTGATTGACAGTTGAGAGGCGGGACCAAAGAGACAAAGCTTAACCCCCGCAAGCACAAATAGGTGAGTACACACACATGAAGGGGCTAAAAAAAAGAGCAGAAGCATTTTGACTGTCACTCTCTACGGTGTATAACGAATCACTGGAAACAGGAGACATGCCAGAAAGTTGGAAGAGAGTTCCGAAGACATCGAGAACTTGGAACATGAAATACCACCAGGAGCCGGACAAAGGAGAATAGGAATAAATGCAACAGAGCTAAAAACTAATACCTAAATATAAGGAGGGTATGGGAAAGAAATTATAAGAACGCTATTGCCATCAAAGCGAAAAAGCTTCCTAAATTACTACATAGTTCACTGCATAAATTACTACACTGGAGTTCAATACGAGCAAGTGCAATGTTATGGCATATGCTATAACTTTAGTATAGTTATTATGGGTATGCCCCCACACACGTGGCATCAACTGGAAGAGGAAACCATCCTGGAATCGTACAATGAGAAGGACCTGGGTTAAGGGTTCATCAGTAACTCAAGAGAGCACACACGAAACCTCTACATCTTTCCTCAACCCCGGCAGTTGAGTCTACATTTATTAAACAGTTTACGAGCTTGTCTATAACAATAACAACCTCGGATCGAGAATGACCTCGTAGCGTTTTCCGGCTCGTAAGCTCTTTAATAAATGTAGACTTAACCGCAATGATCCGGGTAAGATATACGTGTTTCGTAGATGGACATAAGTAGCTGCGATGAATCGTAGTGCTAATGTGTACCACGACACTGCACCCGCCTCACACAGCACACACACCAACCAGATATCATCAGCGTCACGTGCAAGGCTGACTTGCCTGCCTCTTGCAGCGCATAGGAAAAATTCTTAAGTGTTATACAACACCTCATGTATACCTTCCTTACCACTTTGTCGTCCCCTCCCTGCCCTAACCCTCTCTCCTCTTCCCCCTTACCCCTCTGTTCCCCCCCTACCTCCCCCCCCCTCTCTCCCTAACCCCCACCCCCACCCCCATCCCTACGTCTCTGCTACTCTTACTTGAAATTCAAAACCTTCTCCTGGACAAATATGAAATTTGATACATAACAAAGTGGCTGTGGAGAAGGATATGCTCCTGAGGTGCCGGTACTCCCCTGGTACCTGTCAGGGTCTTGTGTCTTGCTGCTTCTCACTCCCCTTCTTCTCCTTCGTTATCCCCTCTTATTCCCTATTTGGTATTCTTATTCTCCCCCTGTTAACCCAGTAGTAATTGGGAACCTAGTTGTAAACCTATTGACGGGTCGTGTTCCAGGGGGAACCGTAGCAGGATAAAGCCTAACTGTGAGGAAAGAGGCAGCTCCCAGCCTGCTAACAGGAGTCACAAGGTATCTACTCCTATGGGTTAAAAAAGTACAAGTAAAAAAGCACTAGGCACACAAAAGCAACGAAGCCATAGGCATAATTGTTCAAAGCTTTCGAGCTCGGAAGACGCTTTTGTGTATCCAATAGACTTACTTTTGTGTATCTAATAGACTTACTTTTGTGTATCCAATAGATCTACTTTTGTGTATCCAATAGATATACTTTTGTGTATCCAATAGATATACTTTTGTATATCCAATAGATATACTTTTGTGTATCCAATAGATATACTTTTGTATATCCAATAGATCTACTTTTGTGTATCCAATAGACCTACTTTTGTGTATCCAATAGACCTACTTTTAAGTATTCAATAGACTTTTGTGTATCCAATAGACCTACTTTTAAGTATTCAATAGACTTTTGTGTATCCAATAATAGAATAGTATCCAATAGTGTGTCGTAATGGAAGTGTGTGGTGGTGGTAGTGTGGTAGTGTATGGTTAAAAGTCAAGACACAAACCCCTGTTAACAATGTGGTGGAGGGCACCTCCTTCCGCCGAGCTGACTATTGCGGTTGGCGCCTGGCACGTGGCTCTTTGATCTTCCCAGTGTTTACCATATAACAGTAAAGGAAAATGGGCGCTGTGTAGGGTGGTGGTGGTAGCAGGAGTAGTGGTAGTCATTACATGATGAAAACAGTACTTGTAGTAGTGGTAACTCTCTCTCTCTCTCTCTCTCTCTCTCTCTCTCTCTCTCTCTCTCTCTCTCTCTCTCTCTCTCTCTCTCTCTCTCTCTCTCTCTCTCTCCTTTTCCATGGTCTTTTGCCCATTCACTTTGCATATAAAATGTTTGTTTACACATGCTTGGTTAGGGGCCCCGTTTGTTTACACATGCTCGGTTAGGGGCCCCCGTTTTATTTTTGTTTCATAGTACGAACATAAGACTGGCAATGGGAGGTATAGATTGGCGGGGGAGAAAAGGCAAGAGAGGGTGTGAGGAAAGAGAGGATAAAGAGAGGACGGAAGACGAGTGAGGATCTTAAAGCGATAGAAGTAAGAATTGTTCAAAGGGTGATGGAGGAGAAAGGTGGAGCATAAGGGAGGGAAGAGAGGGAATAAGGGAAGAGGGATTAATGAGAAGAAAGGAGAAATGAATGAGAAGGAAAATGAGTGAAGGACAGAAAAGAGGGAAGAATAAGAAGAAAACGGAGAAAAGCTAATCACAAATTTCCGAAACACTCTCCCTTCTGTCTCCTCTCCCTGTCTCCTCGCCCTGTCTCCTCATCCTGTCTCCTCTCCCTGTCTCCTCATCCTGTCTCCTCTCCCTGTCTCCTCTCCCTGTCTCCTCGCCCTGTCTCCTCGCCCTGTCTCCTCTCCCTGTCTCCTCTCCCTGTCTCCTCGCCCTGTCTCCTCGCCCTGTCTCCTCGCCCTGTCTCCTCATCCTGTCTCCTCTCTCTGTCTCCTCTCCCTGTCTCCTCTCCCTGTCTCCTCATCCTGTCTCCTCTCTCTGTCTCCTCGCCCTGTCTCCTCTCTCTGTCAACTCTCCCTGTCTCCTCATCCTGTCTCCTCTCTCTGTCTACTCTCCCTGTCTCCTCATCCTGTCTCCTCTCTCTGTCTCCTCTCTCTGTCTCCTCTCCCTGTCTCCTCTCCCTGTCTCCTCTCCCTGTCTCCTCTCCCTGTCTCCTCTCTCTGTCTACTCTCCCTTTCTCCGGTATCGCTTCTTACCTTTTCCCTCTGGGTGACTATCCTCCAGTTGCCTTCACCTCTGCTGTGAAAAAGTTCTTCCAAACGATGAACAATAAAGCCATATTATACACATCTTGAAAACAAACAAACACAGATTGATTGAGGGGATGCCACAAGACGGTTTTACTACAGGACTGATTGGGCTTAAAAGATTGACTCTCATTGTTTTCAAGCACATTTGAAGCAGTTGATAGTGGAAACGATTGGGTACTATCACCCCCTTTGATCTTGACAAGCTTCTCGATACTGTGTAATACGAGATATTTATGGTGTTTTACGTGGCAAAGTTAACCCCACGAAATACGTATATTAAACCTCTTATTAAAAATACAAAAAAGAAAAAACATTATAAATAAGATGGGAAAGGGGTGACATTATCAAAGTACAAAGAGGAATGAAAGGGTTAAAAAAAGGGGGGGGGATATATACTAGATGTTAACTATAAGTTAAAAAGAAAACAAAGCACGGGACAATGGATATAAATTGGATTAGTTTTGAGTCAGGAAAGACCTGGGTAAATACTGGTTTTGGAAACAAGGGTTGTCGATGATTTATGAAAAAATATACCGGGTAACATAGATTGAAGGGGGGGGCATTGCTGGAGGGTTTCATTCGAAGGTCAGACATATATATATGACTGAATTTCGGTGGATATTTTGGTGGATATACACACTAGATGGAATGGCTTGTTGGTGGTACAAGGGCGACCCAATCTCTTTGTTTCATTATCTCTGTGTCCTTACATACACTACACAATGCACACACACACACACACACACACACACACACACACACACACACACACACACACACACACACACACACACACACACGCGCGCTAAAAAATTCCTCTTACATAGATAAGATCAGGCAACTCCGGGCCGCCAGAGATGAAGCAAGATAAGGAGTGACTTTTAACCAGATGCTCTTATCTTATGCAGCCTCTTCTCCCCTTTATCTGATGGTCTCTCTCCCCCTCCTCCCCTCCTCCTCCCATGCTAGTTTTATCATGCTAATACAGTCAGGTCCAGTCTGGCCCACTCACACTCGAGCGTCAAATAGGGAAGTGGGGGTTGAGGATAAGGGTTTAAACCCCTCTTAGTATTCAAGGGGAAAAAAATATGTGTTGCTGGGTGTGAAGCTGAGTTGAGGATGTCGTGTCCTTAATGTTTTTTTGGTGGTGGGGTAGAGGTATATAAATGGGGTTAATGGGGAAATTGGAGAGATAAATGGGGAGGAGGGGGATGTAAATTGGGGAAGGGAAGGGGTAAATGGGAAAGGGTAGCGGCATATAGGTAAAGGGAATAATGAGATGGGTATATGTGGTAACCGTGATAAATTTCCTATCACCTATTAGAACTAGGTGATAGGAAATAGTTACAATTGGGAAAAGTCAGAAGGTCATTTGGCCTATCTCTACCAACCAGAAATATCTTGACCACCAACATTGAAATAATTGACAGACACAGCTTCGAGGGGGACATTAGACATACACGAAGCCCTACACATCAAGCAACCTCAAACAACTATTAACAGCTTCTCTCTCTCTCTCTCTCTCTCTCTCTCTCTCTCTCTCTCTCTCTCTCTCTCTCTCTCTCTCTCTCTCTCTCTCTCTCTCTCTCTCTCTCTCTCAGGTCTATTCTATAATCCTCAAGGCAGAATATCCAGCACACTCTGACTTGATAGGCCTTCAGAAGAATATATACAAAAATTGGCAGAAGGTCTGTTAGCCCAAGGGATAACTTATTTAATCTCACCCTTCTTGGTAATTTCTATTCAGTTGCTCAAGGTAATTTTTATTCACTTCAAATGTGCCTTTGAAAATGTTGACATGTTCAACGATACGCAGCTCTTAGCATCAGGCTATATAAAACTGTCAAATTAAGTTTGGAGATTTAATTTTTTAATTTTCATTTCAGGTGAAGAACATAAGAAATATAGATAAGATTCGTGTTAGTATAATTGATTTAACCAATTCTCTCATATTCAGCAACACAAAAACACATATATACCCCCCTCCACCACGACACAAATACATACAGTTGTCTACACATAATGAATAAATGTGTATGTCTGTCGGACTATTTGTCTGTTCAGGGTAAGCGGCCCGATGCATGGGGTTAATCATACTAAACTTTGCAGGGTAAATGGTCTGGGTTCCGGGCTATACATAGGATGGTCATGGTGAAGACCCTTGCCCCCCCCCCTTTTTGCAGGAAATGGCAAATTTGCACTATTTTCCAAGCTCGTTAAATAACAACAAATCCATCCTCACAAGCATATATCTATCAGATAAAATGTTAATTAGGATTGAAGGTGGTGACTGGGAGAGAGAGAGAGAGAGAGAGAGAGAGAGAGAGAGAGAGAGAGAGAGAGAGAGAGAGAGAGAGAGAGAGAGAGAGAGAGAGAGAGAGAGAGAGAGAGAGAAAGAGAGAGAGAAAGAGAAAGAGACCCGGGAATTGCCCGGTTGAACATGGTTAAAGGGATGAATAAAAAGTAGTGAAGAGCGGAAAAAGGGGGGTGTCTCACCCACCCTTTTCCCCCCTTCACCCCTCTAACAGGTGTATATATATATATTCAGGGTATTCAGGGTTGTAAATCAAAGTTAATATAAAAGAATAATATTTACTCCCGTCCACGAGACGTTTAATTAACGGATGTTTAAATTGGCGGGAAACTTTGTACACTTATTGTAGTACTTTATATCTGGAGAATATAATGTTGGATGGCAAGCCTTTGTTTATGTTAGTGCTGAGTTGCCAGGTGTCGCTTGATGAGCACGTGGTGTGTGTTTATGGTTGTGTTGCCAGGTGTCGCTTGATGAGCACGTGGTGTTTGTTTATGGTTGTGTTGCCAGGTGTCGGTTGATGAGCACGTGGTGTGTGTTTATGGTTGTGTTGCCAGGTGTCGCTTGTCGAGCACGTGGTGTTTGTTTATGGTTGTGTTGCCAGGTGTCGCTTGATGAGCATGTGGTGTTTGTTTATGGTTGTGTTGCCAGGTGTCGGTTGATGAGCACGTGGTGTGTGTTTATGGTTGTGTTGCCAGGTGTCGCTCGATGAGCACGTGGTGTTTGTTTATGGTTGTGTTGCCAGGTGTCGCTTGATGAGCACGTGGTGTGTGTTTATGGTTGTGTTGCCAGGTGTCGCTCGATGAGCACGTGGTGTTTGTTTATGGTTGTGTTGCCAGGTGTCGCTTGTCGAGCACGTGGTGTGTGTTTATGGTTGTGTTGCCAGGTGTCGCTCGATGAGCACGTGGTGTTTGTTTATGGTTGTGTTGCCAGGTGTCGCTTGTCGAGCACGTGGTGTTTGTTTATGGTTGTGTTGCCAGGTGTCGCTTGTCGAGCACGTGGTGTTTGTTTATGGTTGTGTTGCCAGGTATCGCTTGATGAGCACGTGGTGTTTGTTTATGGTTGTGTTGCCAGGTGTCGCTTGATGAGCACGTGGTGTTTGTTTATGGTTGTGTTGCCAGGTGTCGCTTGTCGAGCACGTGGTGTTTGTTTATGGTTGTGTTGCCAGGTGTCGCTTGATGAGCACGTGGTGTTTGTTTATGGTTGTGTTGCCAGGTGTCGCTTGTCGAGCACGTGGTGTTTGTTTATGGTTGTGTTGCCAGGTGTCGCTTGTCGAGCACGTGGTGTTTGTTTATGGTTGTGTTGCCAGGTGTCGCTTGATGAGCACGTGGTGTTTGTTTATGGTTGTGTTGCCAGGTGTCGCTTGATGAGCACGTGGTGTTTGTTTATGGTTGTGTTGCCAGGTGTTGCTTGATGAGCACGTGGTGTTTGTTTATGGTTGTGTTGCCAGGTGTCGCTTGATGAGCACGTGGTGTTTGTTTATGGTTGTGTTGCCAGGTGTCGCTTGATGAGCACGTGGTGTTTGTTTATGGTTGTGTTGCCAGGTGTCGCTTGATGAGCACGTGGTGTTTGTTTATGGTTGTGTTGCCAGGTGTCGCTTGATGAGCACGTGGTGTTTGTTTATGGTTGTGTGTAATCACCAGCGGGTTTTTTTTCTCCCAAGTTTTTTGTTTTTTGCAGACACCATTCTTGTGTTTTTGTTTCTCAAGTAAAATTAATGTTTTGTATTTCACTGTTTAATGAGTTATTTCATGTTGATGCTGTAAGCACTGTACTCTGTTATTAACAACGTTGCAAACGTCTACTACGAAACGATTGCTGATATAAACGTTTCAATGATGTCAAATGACTTTAAACAAGAGATCCTGCAACAAATGGCACACGAACCTTTCTTGTCAACAAATACACAAACTAACAAAAACAAATATGCAAATTCAAAACAAAAACAATCCCCGACATCCACTTTGCGCTTGAAATTCCTGCAATATTTGAATATTTTTCTCCTTGCAATAATAAATGCAATAATTGATGTTCCTGCGGGGGGTGGGGGGTGGGGGGGGTTATCATAACCTCTATGAGGAAGATTTCCCTCCTTAGGGGAGGTTCTTGTTAGGTTTAAGGCCTTTCAACCTCTTAGAGTGTCATTATACCCTATCAACCTCTACAGGGTTACAGAGGCCTATCAACCTCTGAAGGGTTATTAAGACCACTATAATAGCTAACTGATCAACCAAACGTTTTGTGTTGGGCTGAAAGCCTCCTAACCTCCTTAATAACCCTGGAGGGTTATTAAGTCCTGTCAACCTCTGGAGGGTTATAAAGGCCTATCAACCTCTGGGATGGGATTATTAAGGCCTATCAACCTCTGGAGGGTTATCAAGGCCGCTACAATAGCTTAATGACCAACCAACAAATTTGCAGTTGGGTTGATACACCTGCCCATTTAGACACCAGTCCAGTTATACACCTGCCCATTTATACACCTGTCCAGTTATACACCAGGTGTGGGTCCAGAGGAGAGAGAGATGAGCTACAGAAAAAAAGGAAAGGAGGGAGAGGAAGGAAGAGATTAATTATTTACCTTTCCCTGTTTACTTGTCTGTCACACCCTAACTGCAGATAGGGTGAAGGGAGGGGGAAGAGGGAGAGGAGAGGATGAGAGAGAGAAGGGACAAGAGGAGAGGTAGATGAGAAGAGATGAGAGAAGGCAAAGGAGGAAGAGAGATAAAGAGATTTACAAAGAGGATGGGAAGTGAACGTGAACAGGCAAATATGGATAGAGATGGAAGGGAAAATTGAGAAAGTAAAGGGTTGGGTGATATGAAGGAGAATGAGAGAGAGAGAGAGAGAGAGAGAGAGAGAGAGAGAGAGAGAGAGAGAGAGAGAGAGAGAGAGAGAGAGAGAGAGAGAGAGAGAGAGAGAAGGAGACAACGATAGAGAGAGAAAGACAAATATAAATAATTAAACCACGAAACATAAACACCACAATTCACTCAGAAATGTAAACTCAAATGAATAAAAAATATTTTATAAATTCAGAAAAGGGGTAAAATCTCACCAAATATTTGGGATTAAATATATGAACATAAACGTCCAAACAGTCTGAGTGAACAATAATACTAAAAAAAAAGCCTCTATGATTCTAAATTAAAAACCAAATATGAAACCATATTTTATTGGGATATTATTATATGGAGAATTGAATGTATTATGTATAAAAGATATATTTAAGATGAACTCTTAAATTTAAGAGAAATCAAATGAATAATGTATAGAGATTAGTTTAAGTGTATAAAAAGTGTCTGGAACATACTGTATAAAAATGATTAGAAATTGAATGTAAATAAATTAATTAAATCGGGCATAAAAGACAAATATTATTTTGATTCATAATAAAAACAAACATTAAAAAAAATCAAAGTTAATAAAACAATAAGTGATATTTAGAATAAAAACAATCCAAAATTTGCTATAATCTATAAATACAATATAGTTTGTCATTCTGTGAAAGGTTGTAGGACAGATGCGTCGGGCTAGCATCATCCAAGGTTCAAAGATGACACATTGAGCGGCATGGGAGTGTCATAGGCTAGTTGGGGTCGGCTCTAGTGCCACACTTTAAGAAATTTTGGATCCTATAGCGACCCCCTGCACATGTCACGAAAACTGAGATCCGGAAATTGTTTTCAGTAGAGTTGTAAACAGTTTACAGCCTTTCATACTGTTGCATTTTTTGAGAGTGGGGAGGGGGGCTTGGGGGAGAAGAGGGGGGTAAGGGGAGGAGGGAATGAGACTGGAGTACGGGGGGTGGTAGGAGGGAGGGAAGAGAATAGGGGAGAAGAGAGGAAGAGAGAGGTAAATTGGAAAATATAATTGTCAACAATGTGTGTGTGTGTGTGTGTGTGTGTGTGTGTGTGTGTGTGTGTGTGTGTGTGTGTGTGTGTGTGTGTGAATTGACGTACCTAGTGAAAGTGCAAGCAAGAGCTGTTATCCCACCTCAGCTCATCTGAAGCCTGCTCCTAGAGACTAATTTATTTCATGAGACTGTACTTTGAAACTAACTCTCTCTCTCTCTCTCTCTCTCTCTCTCTCTCTCTCTCTCTCTCTCTCTCTCTCTCTCTCTCTCTCTCCTCTTCCTTTTTTCATCTGTCTTTTCACATTTTCTTTATCTCCCCTTTTCACCCTTTCACCTTCTCCTCCCATCAATATTGCTGACCATAGTTCGAGCGCCCGACACCTGATCCACAGTACCGGGCCCCAAGTCCGAGCAGTTATTATTCCTGCCTATTCAAACCGGCGATAATTGGGCTCTCTCTCCACGCTCAAATACGCCGAGCGCTCGTTACTCAACGACTCGGAAACCACACACACACACACACACACACACACACGCCGAGCACTCCCAACACCAGCCGTCAACACTACCGCTAACAATAGAATTCCTGCGATAATTAGCAATAATCGTACACGTGATTATAGAAGCGGTTTACAATCGCCTTTTTTTTTTAAGTCCACGTGGCGTAGTGGTAAAAACACTGGCTCCCACGGCGTTTCGCGAGCGCCCTGGGTTCGTATCCTGGCCGGGGAGGATTGACCGGGGTTGGCAAATCCTTAACTCTACGCCTCTGTTCACCCAGCAGTAAAATGGGCACCTGGTTGTTAAACGATTTAACGATTAACGATTAACGAGCAGATTTTCGACTGGCTATTCGTGCGTTTGAGAGATATTACAGATTATTGATTTCATAATATATCGAGGGATTTTATAAAGGGATTTTGGTCTTTTTTTTATTTAATCGCAATGGATTATGTTGATCGGGGATTAATATTTATATGGGATATGAGGGAGATTTTAGGCAAATTTGATTTATTTTGGTGTTCTATTATATATTTAAATAACAGATAGATGCAATATAAGATATTGAAGAAGAGATCTTGGAGGAGGAGGAGGAGGAGGAGGAGGAGGAGGAGGAGGAGAAGAGGAAGAGGAGAAGTCATTGAAGCATGGAAGAAGATCCACACTACATCCTCACAGACATATAATACCGCATCGTCTCTTGCAATATTGGAGGAATAGGGAGGGGGGGGGGGTCTGTGGGGTAGGGGGAGAGAGGAGGAGGAGGAGGAGGAAGGGAAGAAGGGAGGGGTCTGTGGGGGTGGGGGGAGGGGGCAGGAAGGGATTGGAAGAACATAACATAAGAACATAAGAACAAAGGTAACTGCAGAAGGCCTATTGGCCCATACGAGGCAGCTCCAATTCTATAACCACCCAATCCCACTCATATACTTGTCCAACCCGTGCTTGAAACAATCGAGGGACCCCACCTCCACAATGTTACGCGGCAATTGGTTCCACAAATCAACAACCCTGTTACTGAACCAGTATTTACCCAGTATTTTATATTTATTTATAAGGGAGGAATGATGATTGGAGGTGGGATTCAGTCAGATCTCCACTAACACAACCAGATGTACTTGTCGTATACGCGTTCTTGGGAGGGGGGGGGGGGAGGATGTACGTGCCTGTATGCACGTCCAATTATCACGTACACGTCAAGCGTCCCGCACGTCATAAACGCACGTCTGTCAACGTTAAAAAAAAACGTATTCAGCACGAATGATTCAAATTCAATAAGACATGCAAATATGAGATTACATTTTTCAGACAGGTCTTGTACTGGTCCCCAGAGCGATGGTGGTTTGTTCCCGGGGTATATTCCCCTGGTTTATTGCCTCCCCTGGTTTATTCCCCTCATTTATGACCCGTGGTTTACGCCCCCCCCCCCTTGATTTATGCTTCATTTTTTTTTATCCCCCTGATTTGCACCTTTGGTTTACGATCCTAACTTATACCCATGTCCTTTTCTCCCTTTGTTTATTCCCCTTGTTTATATTCCCTTGTTTATTCCCATGGTTTCCTCCATAGCTGCCCCGAGCTGGCTCCTAGCTGGCTCACAGCTGGCCACTCACAAATGTAGATGTTCTTATAATGACGACCACTCACGACCACACACACACACACACACACACACGCACACACACACACACACACACACACACACACACACACACACACACACACGCACACACACACACACACACACACACACACACACGCACACACACACACACACACACACACACACACACACACACACACACACACACACACACACACACCATAAAACAAGAACATTAAACCACTACAACGAAGCAGTCCGGGAATTAACAATGACAAATTGATCACAGGAGCGTGAGGAACAGAGGCCCCCTGACATAAACAATATTCTTCCCGACAAAAACACAAACAAAAAAAAGCCCCTCGTGCGTGTAGCCATTTTTTTGTTACTTGTGAGGTATTCTTGGTACAAATAAAACGTGAGAAAGAAAACAACGTCGAGGTACTATGAGATGTTTGGTTGTTTGTGGGTGTTTTTATTGCTCACACACACACACACACACACACACACACACACACACACACACACACACACACACACACACACATACACTCACACAAACACATTCATAACTTTAAAAAACAGGCATGATAGAGAAACAGGTCAGGAGTCATTACATTAAACAACCAACGGCTAGAAAAACGGGGGTCCTAGAGCTAAAGCTCGATCCTGCAAGCACCCAGCAGGTGAGTACACACACGCCTGCACTAAGTTAAAGATTTAGGAACATGAATGAGGACATTTTTTGTTGAAGATATTTCGCTTAATTAGAGCTTATTTGAAGCGCGTAGTGAAAACTGGTTTGGAGGGAGGGAGGGAGGAGTGGGGTCAGGGGAAAGGGGGAAGAAAGAAAGAGAGAGAGAGAGAGAGAGAGAGAGAGAGAGAGAGAGAGAGAGAGAGAGAGAGAGAGAGAGAGAGAGAGAGAGAGAGAGAGAGAGAGAGAGAGAGATATTGAACCATTCACAGCCCAGATGACGCGACTAACCAATGTCAAAAACTACCCAGTATCATATCTACTGACTCTGGATACATAATATATAATTATATATATATAATTATATATATATAATTATATATATATATATAATTATATATATATATATAATATATAATATATAATAAGTATTACTTTACTTCCGTATTCAAGCGGAACAATCCATTAACTCAGTATATAATTCGTTTTCTAAGGGACAGGAAGCCTGTATATGAATAACATATACTTTAGGCTTGTAGCGAGGTCTTCCCAAGGTCGAGTTCTGATCTTTCTGAGGATATACTGCTAGGTGAACAGCAGCATTAGGTGAAAGAGAAAGACTACCATTACCCCCACTAGGCAATGGTAGACAATTATAATATTTTCATAGGGGGAAGAGAGAGACAGAGACAGAGACATAGACAGAGAGGAAGATGGTCAGAGAAAAGACAGAGAGATACACACAATGAGAAAGAGATTGAGACAGATATACAGAGACATGTATATAGACAGATATAGACCCAGAGTGAGAAGAGATTTAGACATATAGACAGAAAACAGAGTCAGACAGACAAAGCGACAGGCAGAAAGCGACAGACCTGCAGAGTAACCTGGTCGACCAGGGCAAAGAGAGAAAGAGAATATCAAACACCACCCACAACAGCTCACTAACTCCAGGGTACCAATTTACTCCTAGGGGGGGTAAAAAAAGAGGCATTAGGTGAAAGGAAACATGCCCAGTCATTTTACTATTGAGAATGAACCTCGTTTTATGCAGGTCGGCGTTCAATCCCCGACCGTCCAGAAGTAGTTGGGCACCATTCCTTCCCCCCCCCCGGTCCCATCCCAAATTCTTATCCTGACCCCCCCCTTCCAAGGGCTATATAGTCGTCATGGCTTGGTGCTTTCCCGCTGATATCTCCCTTCTGAGGGGCAGTGGTAGTGGTAGTGGTGATTGTGGTGGTAGTGGTGATTGTGGTGGTAGTGGTAACAATCACACTATGACAGTGTTATGTACAAACATATATATATACCAACACACACATCATTTACAATTAGCTAAAAGCTCCGCTGGGATACAATTTAAAAAAAATTATATATATATATATTAATTTTTATTAAAATTAATATTTTTATCTCTACTATTACAAAGATTATTATTAATTGAAGCGTTGCAGTTATTCCACACGTCATATTACTTACCTTAATTAATTCTGATTTAATAATCAGCAAAATTTTAATAATATTTTATTATTCATTTCTTATTTATTATTGATAATTATTTTTTTTTATGTTCTGCCTCAGTTCAGTGTAATTAATGTCAGACTCCCTGGCGATGGCCTGGAACTCGATCTATGACCTGATTTACACCCAGGTTCCCAATTATTGGGAGGATTGAAGTATTTTCTCAGGAGATAACTTAACAGATAACTAAAACCGGTTATCATAGTGTCACACACTCATTACCCATTCATAAACAAATAATATATATATTGGTTCAAATTTTGTCACTAAAATGTTATCCTTAAGTGTTTACAGACAGTTGATTGAAGAACATAAACAGAGCTTTCAGAGGTAACATGCAGGTCGCTGACCACAACAACATGGTCAAACACGAGAGGTGAACGAAGGCTTCGCCAAGCATCAGCCATTGAAAAGAGAATTATAGTAATTATTTTTTTTAAATTAATTTAATCGTTGTCTTAATTCGGCTGGAATGGAATTATTTTTCATATAAATATGTTAGGGGAAAATAAATTTGGATTTTAATTTTATGTGATTTTCGAGTTTGTCTTATATATGCACGCACGCGCATGCGCGTACACACACTCACACGCTTCGTGGCTGAGTGGACAGCACTCGGGGTTCGTAATACTAGGGGCCCGGGTTCGATTCCCGGCCGAGGCAGAAACATATGGGCAGAGTTTCTTTCACCCTAATGCCTTGTTCACCCTGGCAGTAAATAGGTACCTGGGAGTTAGACAGCTGCTACGGGCTACTTTATGGGGAATGTACTCACCTATTTGTGCTTGCGGGGGTTGAGCTCTGGCTCTTTGGTCCCAACTCTCAATCAACTGGTGTACAGGTTCCTGAACCTGTACACTGAATGAATGTGTGTGTGTGTGTGCGTGTGTTAGAAATATATATAATAGATATAATAGAGGGAAAATAGATTGGTTAGAAATGCGAGGTCCAAGAACTGATAGATTAGACTTTGCAGGCACAAATTACAAATACCCACACACACACACACACACACACACACACACACGCACACGGTCTTGGTGGTGGAGGCCAAGACCGTCAGTAGTTTCAAAGCATTATATGACAAAGAGTGCTGGGAAGACGGGACACCACGAGCGTAGCTCTCATCCTGTAACTACACTTAGGTAACACTTAGGTAATTGCACACGCACACGCGCACACACACACACACACACACACACACACACACACACACACACACACACACACACACACACACACACACACACACACACGTACACGCACACAGTCCATTCAGTCCCTGATACACCTAAATGTCCAGACAGAAGAAACTCATTCATATCAATATCCAGGAATGATAGGAGCCTAATGAGACAATCAGAATAGACAAGAACTATGGCATAATGCAAGAGGATCTACACACGCTACACACCTGGTCTGAAACATGGTTACTAGACACCAATCCTGACAAATGCCAAGTTACGAGGACACAGAGACCAACCCCTCGAGCAGTGCCGAATAAAAGGGTTCAGAAGAGGAAGAAAACCCTGATAAAGAGACCCCAGGAGTAGACAGGAACTAAAAACCTGACATGGGAGATTTATTAGTAATATAACACACGTATCAACCTACGTCAGACCTTCTAGTGAAATGTGCAGCCCCGTTCTAGAACCTACTAGTGGACAACAGAGGTGAAGAAGAGGAAGAAGAGTGAGAGCTTTTGGCGCCTCGCTCTTCTACTCTTTTTCACTCTTACTCACTCTTGAAGAGTTATTAAGGTCAATCAATCTCTAGAGGGTTATTAAGTCCTATCAACCTCTGGAGGGTTATTAAGTCCTATCAACCTCTGGAGGGTTATTAAGGCCACCACAATAGCTTACTGACCAATCAGCAAAACTTTGATATTCATCCGGGAATACCTTACCTCTGACGCCTGTGTTCAAATAGAAAATAAACTGATACCTTGAAGCAACCCGACTGTTGTGGCTGGCATTCTGAGGAACGCCAGTCTTCGACCTCGTGGGACGTCAATAAGCCTAACACTCTTCCTCCCCCCTCCCCTCCCCCCCCCATAATGGGGAAACAATATATCAAAAGAATTTCAAGCATTTGGCAATTATCACAGGTCGGTGTTCAAGGGAGTTGTGATATTATTCATAATTTAATATTGATATGATAATTAATTCGGCTGTTTAACGTTCAGGATATGTGAAGCGTGTGTGTGTGTGTGTGTGTGTGTGTGTGTGTGTGTGTGTGTGTGTGTGTGTGTGTGTGTACTCACCTAATTGTACTCACCTAATTGTGCTTGCGGGGGTTGAGCTCTGGCTCTTTGGTCCCGCCTCTCAACCGTCAATCAACTGGTGTACAGATTCCTGAGCCTATTGGGCTCTATCATATCTACATTTGAAACTGTGAATGGAGTCAGCCTCCACCACATCACTTCCTAATGCATTCCATTTGCTAACTACTCTGACACTGAAAAAGTTCTTTCTAACGTCTCTGTGGCTCATTTGGGTACTCAGCTTCCACCTGTGTCCCCTTGTTCGCGTCCCACCAGTGTTGAAAAGTTCGTCCTTGTTTACCCGGTCGATTCCCCTGAGGATTTTGTAGGTTGTGATCATGTCCCCCCTTACTCTTCTGTCTTCCAGTGTCGTGAGGTGCATTTCCCGCAGCCTTTCCTCATAACTCATGCCTCTTAGTTCTGGGACTAGTCTAGTAGCATACCTTTGGACTTTTTCCAGCTTCGTCTTGTGCTTGACAAGGTACGGGCTCCATGCTGGGGCCGCATACTCCAGGATTGGTCTTACATATGTGGTGTACAAGATTCTGAATGATTCCTTACACAGGTTCCTGAACGCCGTTCTGATGTTAGCCAGCCTCGCATATGCCGCAGACGTTATTCTCTTTATGTGGGCTTCAGGAGACAGGTTTGGTGTGATATCAACTCCTAGATCTTTCTCTCTGTCTGTTTCATTAAGTACTTCATCTCCTATTCTGTATCCTGTGCCTGGCCTCCTGTTTCCACTGCCTAGTTTCATTACTTTGCATTTACTCGGGTTGAACTTCAACAGCCATTTGTTGGACCATTCACTCAGTCTATCCAGGTCATCTTGTAGCCTCCTACTATCATCCTCTGTTTCAATCCTCCTCATAATTTTTGCATCGTCGGCAAACATTGAGAGGAACGAATCTATACCCTCTGGGAGATCATTTACATATACCAGAAACAGTATAGGTCCGAGGACTGACCCCTGCGGGACTCCACTTGTGACGTCTCGCCAATCTGAGACTTCACCCCTCACACAGACTCGTTGTCTCCTGTTGCTTAGGTATTCCTCTATCCACCGGAGTACCTTCCCTCTCACTCCAGCCTGCATCTCCAACTTTCGCACTAGCCTCTTGTGTGGCACTGTATCAAAGGCTTTCTGACAATCCAAAAATATGCAGTCTGCCCACCCTTCTCTTTCTTGCCTTATTTTTGTTGCCTGGTCGTAGAATTCAAGTAACCCTGTGAGGCAGGACCTGCCATCCCTGAACCCATGTTGATGCTGTGTTACAAAGTTCCTTCGCTCCAGATGCTCCACTAGTTTTTTTCGCACAATCTTCTCCATCAGCTTGCATGGTATGCAGGTTAGGGACACTGGCCTGTAGTTCAGTGCCTCCTGTCTATCCCCTTTCTTGTATATCGGGACTACGTTAGCTGCTTTCCAAGTATCTGGCAGTTCCCCTGTTGCCAGTGATTTGTTATACACTATGGAGAGTGGTAGGCTCAGTTCTCTTGCTCCTTCCTTTAGAACCCAAGGGGAGATTCCATCTGGGCCTATAGCCTTCGTCACGTCCAACTCTAGTAAACACTTCCTTACTTCCCCACTGGTAATCTCAAACTCTTCCAGTGGTTCCTGGTTAGCTATTCCCTCACTTACCTCTGTGTGTGTGTGTGTGTGCGTGTGTGTGTGTGTGTGTATCTATGTCTGTGTTTTCTGTACAACTTCCTGTTGTTGTTAAGATTCGCTACCTGAAACAAAAAGTTCCAAGTAGCACGGGCTATGGTGAGCCCGTAGTGGACTTTTTGTTGTTTTTTGTTTGTTTTTACACACATCACTACCGCTCTCTCCACCACACGGAGCTCTATGGAAGAGCTATTGAGCCTACTAGGACTATCTTATGGGAATAAAACAGGAGAGTGCCAAACTGTTTAGCTATATTTCTCATTGCAGAAAAATAAAGAGAGAATAGGAGCTAAGATAGGTAGATTGGGGGGGGGGGAGCACTTGTAAAAATAATGTTAACCCACAACAGCTGTGTAACTCCGAGGGATGCCAGGTGAACAGAGACATCAGGGATAAGAGGCGTGCCAAACCGCTTTCGTCCTGCTAAGTTGTGGAACTCAGGCTGAAAAAACTGAAAAAATTGGGCTAGATTCACGAAGCAGTTACGCAAACACTTACGAACCTGTACATCTTTTCTCAATCTTTGGCGGCTTTGTTTATAATTATTAAACAGTTAATGAGCTCCGAAGCACCAGGAGGCTGTTTATAACAATAACAACAGTTGATTGGCAAGTTTTCACGCTTGTAAACTGTTTAATAAATGTAACCAAAGCTGTTAAAGATTGAGGGAAAGATGTACACGTTCGTAAGTACTTGTGTAACTGCTTCGTGAATCTGCCCTCCTTGACTCTGAACCGGTAATCAGCATGGAGAAGTAATTGAGCACGATATTCTGTATACAATCGCCTCGTTAGAGCGATTTTCAGTGACCAATCGCTCTAAAATGGGGTTTACACATAGTGCTATACAACAACGTATTGGAAGATTTAAGGTTTGAATTCTAAGAGGTTATAAAGGGCCTGGTGAGCTCTTCGGGTATAATTAGTGTAATGAACACAGGCAGTTATTAGGTGATTTAACAGGAAGACGAGGAAGTGGGACAGGAAGAGAAGAAGGAGGAGGGAGAGGAGGGAGAAGGAAGGAGAAGAATAGAAGACGTAGGGAGATGTAGAAGCAAACACGAGAGAGGAAACTTGGAAGGAATATGAAATAAAAAGGAGCTGGGATATGGGACGGGGGTGTGAAGGATCTCAACCACTTTGGCTATCGCGGGATCGAACGGCGAGCTTGCAAAGAGCGCGCGGTACTATCGCTCTACTCACCAGTTTAAATTGTTGACTACGTCAGAGTATCGAGGGGCCCCCAAGACAGCCGATTTAAACAACGTAATTGAACACGTTAATTGGGCAAAGAGATTGCCCCCCCCCGCCCCCCTTGTCTGAGTTACATAGTGGCTTTTATAAGCTTGCAGAGCTGTTGCCGCTTGTTTCAACTACATTGTGGCTTGTTAAGCTTCAAGCTGTTGCCCCTTGTGTAACAACTTGTAACCCCTTCCTCAGCCTTGTTTCCCCGTGACCTCAAATTGCCTCTGACCTTTCAGGAAACAAATACCTATTTTGTTTGTAGTGAGTGTGTGGGGGGGGGGAGGGGGTAGAGAGGGCGGGAAGAAGATAAATGATTCTCTTGCGTGACGCAGTAAGCAGTTAGGGTTACTAACCACCCAGTTGACATTTGAAATGCTCATTTGCATTTAGCGCTTGCGAGGGAGACGGACTTTTTTTTTTTTTTAGCTAGTTGATTAATCTATGTATAGGAATATAAGCTGTCACTTGAGGGGTGAGTTGAGCAGAGGTAATCACCTTGAGATTATGCCCCGCCTCACTCAAGCGAGTTGATCTGTTAGCTGCACTTTCTATCTTACAATGATGTGTTGGGTTATCTTGAGATGATTTCGGGGTTTAGTGTCCCCGCGGCCCAGTCCTCGACCAGGCCTCCACCTCCAGGAAGCAGCCCGTAGCAGCTGTCTAACTCCCAGGTACCTATTTACTGCTAGGTAACAGGGGCCTCAGGGTGAAAGAAACGTTTTGCCTATTTGTCTCAGCCTCCACCGGGGATCGAACCCGGAACCTCAGGACTACGAATCCGAAGCGCTGTCCACCCAGCTGGGTGGTTATATCTTGGTTATATCCGATGGTGGTTATATATCCTGGGTTATATCCAATGACGGTTATATCCTGGATTTCATGTGGATCTCGGAGAAGCTTATAAAATATATAATATATTAAAATATATTAATATATATTATATATTAATATAACCAAGTATATAAAAAAGTTCCATATTAGGCCTACAACTCTTGGCGGTTGTGGCCGGGGTTGTTAAGCTCAAATTGTTAATTTTTATTTCATGATATTTCCAGCGAATGTTTTTTTTTTTTGTTTGGGTAAAATTTGCTTATAATTATGCTCAATATATTAATACGAATGAACGGAAATAGGAATTACGATTTTCATTGAAATTACATTGAAATAGAATTTGATTACAAACCCATCAAAGATTTGTAAGATTCGTAGTATTTTGTAAGTTCTGTAAGATTTTGTTAGTTTTTTTTAATGTGGCTAATCTTTTGTAAAATAAAAAAAATAATCTAAAATGGTAATTGGATTCCTAAATTGGTAAATTGGTAAGTTCGCGTGGAGAAGAAATGGGACAGTTTCAGAAGTGTTCTGTAAACTGCGTCATAGTTAACAGATACTCAAGACGGTCAGGTAAACAGACAGACAGACAGACAAAAGATAGAAGCATAGGAGACAAATCAAAGATACCAAAAAAAAAAAAAAAAAAAAAAATCCCATATCAAGTTCAAACGCAAAAAACAAAAAACAAAATATTTTCGTCAAAACACTTTCACCAAATATTGGAACACTTCCGAAATTCGTCCACAGATGTAAACAGCCATTTTGAGGACAAATGACCCCCCCCCCCCAAAAAAAAAAATAATAATAATAACTATCAAAAATTCCCAATGACCCCCCAAAAACAGAGATATTTTTACAGGTGAGCCAAAATTACTTACACCCTCCAGGATTTAAACTCAACACTAAACGCAAACTGACTTGGATTCACGATACGTAAATTCGGAGGGAATTCGCATCGAGGTGAAGGTGTTTGAAGCCTCGAACGAGATCAAAATCAGAAATTGAACGGCACGCAGCGATGGTTTAGCTGGACCAGCGAGCAAAGGGGGGGGGGGGGGAGGGAGGGGGTCACATGTTGCAGGAGAGGGGAGGAAGGAGGGGGATTTGTTGAGGGGGTGGGATAGGTGAGGCTGGATTCGGTCTCATGAGGGGGGGGGGGACTTTGGTCAGAAGAGTAGAGTCATCCCTACTCTTCTGAAAGGATGAATTTGGAAAGGATGAATTTGGATGAGGTGAGTAGAGTAAGGAAGGGGGGGAATAGGTGAGGAGGAGGAGGGGGGGGGTACAGATAGGTGAGAAGGAGGGGGAGGAGCGAGAGGGGGGGTAGGGAGGGAGGGGCACGTAGAGGTAGAGAGAGGAGAGGTAGAGGCAGGTCAGGTAGTCATCAGACCGACACAACAATCATTAGCATTAACACGACCGTAAGCCTGGGTCCTGGGGAGCATGTGTAACCTCTCCACTCATATACATATAGAGTACACACACACACACACACACACACACACACACACACACACACACACACACACACACACACACACACACACTTCTTTGGCGTTTCTTGAGGCTGTTCTTGGGTACTAAATCAGTAGTCCTTTATGTTTGGTAGCAAAGGTACAACAAAGACCAGGCTCAATAAACAATACAACCCTCTCCAAAGGCGCAAAGGTGGCGTACCAATTTACATGCCTTAATGAAGGCTGTCACCTTCGATCAACCTACGTAGGTGTAAACACCAAAATATTTCGAGAAGACTGTCTTGGCATCCTACAGGCTGGCACCCGACCGTGGCACCTACAGGCCGCCTGCCACCCCACCTTGGCACCTACAGCCTGGCACCCCACCGTGGCACCTACAGGCTGGCACCCCACCTTGGCACCTACAGGCTGGCACTCCCACCTTGGCACCTACAGGCAGGCACCCCTCCTTGGCATCCCACTGGTTGGCACCCCACCTTGGCACCTACAGGCTGGCACCCCACCTTGGCATCCTATAGGCTGGCACCCCACCTTGGCACCTACAGGCCGTCACCTCTGATGGCAGCCTGTAGGTGCCACAGATCTTAACTACCCATCGCTGGATACCCAAGACGGCACTAACGAGGTCTCTACCACCACTCTAAGTAGCCACAGATTTAACCAGCATCTTAACCAGCATCTTTCCTGATCTCCATCTCTCTCTCTCCATCATCTCCTATTCCTCTCACTACCTCCATCCTTCCCCTTGTTTATTTTAGCCCTATGTATTGTGTATTTAGCCCTATGTATTGTGTATTTAGCCCTATGTATTGTGTATTTAGCCCTATGTATTGTGTATTTAGCCCTATGTATTGTGTATTTAGCCCTATGTATTGTGTATTTAGCCCTATGTATTGTGTATTTAACCCTATGTATTGTGTATTTACCCCTATGTATTGTGTATTTAGCCCAATGTATTGTGTATTTAACCCTATGTATTGTGTATTTAGCCCTATGTATTGTGTATTTTACCCTATGTATTGTGTATTTAGCCCTATGTATTGTGTATTTTACCCTATGTATTGTATATTTAGCCCTATGTATTGTGTATTTTACCCTATGTATTGTGTATTTAGCCCTATGTATTATGTATTTAGCCCTATGTATTTAGCGTGTGTATTCAATCTTTATCTCAATGTGTTCCAAACAGGATCGAAACATTGTTGGGAATAACTTCTTCTGTACTAGCGACTAAAATTCTAAATTTCTAAATTCTAAATACCAATTCTAGTGACTTTTAAATTCTTCCTCCACTAGTGACTGACAAAAACAATCCTGCTTCGCTAGCAACACAAACAAACACAATCCGCTTTTGACCAACAAACACACAAGGGAAAAAAAGAGACCTGTAAAACACCTGTGGTGTAATTGGCAGTGTTGCGGAGGATAATAACGCCAACCCACAAACGCATTCATCATAAGTAACAGTTTAGAAGAAAATCAGATTTGGAAACTCATGCTCCATGCTAAAGTTTGCAGAATGATAGCAGCATGATCACCACAAAAAGGAATGATAGCAGCATGATCACCACAAAAGGAATGATAGCAGCATGATCACCACAAAAGGAATGATAGCAGCATGATCACCACAAAAGGAATGATAGCAGCATGATCACCACAAAAAGGAATGATAGCAGCAAGATCACCACAAAAGGAATGATAGCAGCAAGATCACCACAAAAGGAATGATAGCAGCAAGATCACCACAAAAGGAATGATAGCAGCATGATAACCACAAAAAGGAATGATAGCAGCATGATCACCACAAAAGGAATGATAGCAGCATGATCACCACAAAAGGAATGATAGCAGCAAGATCACCACAAAAGGAATGATAGCAGCATGATCACCACAAAAAGGAATGATAGCACAATGATCACTACAAAAAGGAATGATAGCAGCATGATCATAAGAACATAAGAACATAAGAACAAAGGTAACTGCAGAAGGCCTATTGGCCCATACGAGGCAGCTCCTATTCTATAACCACCCAATCCCACTCATATACTTGTCCAACCCGTGCTTGAAACAATCGAGGGACCCCACCTCCACAATGTTACGCGGCAATTGGTTCCACAAATCAACAACCCTGTTACTGAACCAGTATTTACCCAAGTCTTTCCTAAATCTAAACTTATCCAATTTATATCCATTGTTTCGTGTTCTGTCCTGTGTTGATACTTTTAATACCCTATTAATATCCCCCCGGTTATGTCCATTCATCCACTTGTAAACCTCTATCATGTCACCCCTAACTCTTCGCCTTTCCAGTGAATGCAACTTAAGCTTTGTTAATCTTTCTTCATATGAAAGATTTCTAATTTGGGGAATTAACTTAGTCATCCTACGCTGGACACGTTCAAGTGAATTTATATCCATTCTATAATATGGCGACCAAAACTGAACTGCATAATCTAAATGGGGCCTAACTAGAGCAAGATATAGCTTGAGAACCACACCAGGTGTCTTGTTACTAACGCTGCGATTAATAAATCCAAGTGTCCGATTTGCCTTATTACGAACATTTATGCATTGATCCTTTTGTTTTAAATTCTTACTAATCATAACTCCCAGATCCCTTTCGCAATCCGACTTCGCAATCACAACACCATCTAGCTCGTATCTTGTAACTCTATCATCATTACCTAACCTCAGAATAACACCACAAAAAGGAATGATAACAGCATGATAACCACAAAAAGGAATGATAGCAGCATGATAACCACAAAAGGAATGATAGCAGCATGATCACCACAAAAGGAATGATAGCAGCATGATCACCACAAAAGGAATGATAGCAGCATAATCTGCCCCATGCCGGCCTATGCATGTTGCAAGGCTTGAAGGGGGGGGGGGGGGAGGAGGAATTTAACAAAGGATATCCATTTCACGAATCACCTCGTTACCCCCCCCCCCCCCCCCCCCCCGATGGAGCCAAAATGCCTCTGTGTTCGAGTTAATTTGGAAAGCCACAAGTAAGAATAAGTTGTATTTAAAAGTAATAGTAATGACAATGGTAAGGAGATGGTAGGGGGAAGGGCTCGAACTTACACATTGAGTACGGGAGACATTATCCACAAGCTTGTATGACCCCCCCTAATGCAACGTCTCTCTAAGTGAAGGGACATGAGAGTGAAACTTTAGAATTGGAGGTTTGATTCGTGGCAACTTATAGGAATCTGGATCATTCTGGCCGGACGAAACGGGGGGGGGGGGGGGAGGTTGATTTGGCCGCTTTTGTCCGGTAAAGGGACTAAGGGGGCTGCTTGAGCGACCGCTGGAGTCTAGAACAGCTCACAAGTGGGCAGCTGGAGCGATCGCTGGAGTCTAGAACAGCTCACAAGGGGGCAGCTGGAGCGACCGCTGGAGTCTAGAACAGCTCACAAGGGGGCAGCTGGAGCGACCGCTGGAGTCTAGAACAGCTCACAAGTGGGCAGCTGGAGCGACCGCTGGAGTCTAGAACAGCTCACAAGTGGACAGCTGGAGCGACCGCTGGAGTCTAGAACAGCTCACAAGGGGGCAGCTGGAGCGAATGCTGGAGTCTAGAACAGCTCACAAGGGGGCAGCTGGAGCGACCGCTGGAGTCTGGAACAGCTCACAAGGGGGCAGCTGGAGCGACCGCTGGAGTCTGGAACAGCTCACAAGGGGGCAGCTGGAGCGACCGCTGGAGTCTGGAACAGCTCACAAGGGGGCAGCTGGAGCGACCGCTGGAGTCTAGAACAGCTCACAAGGGGGCAGCTGGAGCGACCGCTGGAGTCTAGAACAGCTCACAAGGGGGCAGCTGGAGCGACCGCTGGAGTCTAGAACAGCTCACAAGGGGGCAGCTGGAGCGAACGCTGGAGTCTAGAACAGCTCACAAGTGGGCAGCTGGAGCGACCGCTGGAGTCTGGAACAGCTCACAAGGGGGCAGCTGGAGCGACCGCTGGAGTCCTTAGCACAAACCGCTCAACACAGCATCGCTGCAGTGAGGCGCTTAACAATGATTTTCTGTCTTGCTCGAGAAACGCATCAATTATCACCTAAACACACACACACGCACGCACGCACACACACACACACACACACACACACACACACACACACACACACACACACACACACACACACACACACACGAGGCTCACAGGGGCCTCGTAGCCTGGTGGATAGCGCGCAGGACTCGTAATTCTGTGGCGCGGGTTCGATTCCCGCACGAGGCAGAAACAAATGGGCAAAGTTTCTTTCACCCTAAGTGCCCCTGTTACCTAGCAGTAAATAGGTACCTGGGAGTTAGTCAGCTGTCACGGGCTGCTTCCTGGGGGGTGTGTGTGTGGTGTGGAAAAAAAAGTAGTTAGTAAACAGTTGATTGACAGTTGAGAGGCGGGCCGAAAGAGCAAAGCTCAACCCCCGCAAAAACACAACTAGTAAACACAACTAGTAAACACACACACACACATCACTTCTCTCAAAACAACCCTACTACTCTCCCTGATTAGCGCACTGCTTGCAGACCGCAGAATGAAATGCCATACTGCGGCGCAGTGTTCTAAGGTGAACTAGATGTAAAGTGTGCGCTCAGACATTAACGTAAACAAGAGAACTACGCATGCGTCATCATCCCCCTTCTCAAATGTGGCTTGTCCCACAAAGATAATGACTCTTATCTTAGCTACGACGCCCCAACCAACACAAGACGTAACATCAACGTTTTATTATTCTTATATAAACATTACAAACGCGAGAAACGTTCCCCCTCTTTCCCCCTGTTTCCCCTGTTTACCCCTGTTCCAGTAATACCGTGAGTCCTTCTTCTACACCAAATTGGACTGATAATCTACCCGTGGGATCACAGGGCAGTTTAATAGATTTTAATTTTGTTTTCCGGTTTGTCAATTTACCAACTTGGCCGAGCCAACCACTTGACTAAGTTGGGATAACAGTGGCCTCGTTTCCTGCAGGTTGGCGTTCGATTCCCGATGGTCCAAGAGGTCGTTCAAAGTGTCTGCATTCCGTCCCGCCCTATCTCAGAGAGAGAGAGAGAGAGAGAGAGAATGAGAGAGAATGAGAGAGAGAGAGAATGAGAGAGAGAGAGAGAGAGAGAGAGAGAGAGAGAGAGAGAGAGAGAGAGAGAGAGAGAGAGAGAGAGAGAGAGAGAGATAAAGAGAGAGAGAGAGTCTCATTGAGCATGAATATAGTGAAGTCTCTCACTCCGTAGAAGAATGAGTAGTATACTGTACAATACTGATATCGTAGTGCTACTTGCCGCACTAACAGGAACGATAACATGGCGTTATCTATTGTTCCGCTGTTGGTGGCTAAATCACAGCCACACCTGAAACAACAGAACAACAGACCCAGGAGACGGCATAGCAACATCAACAGCAACATTCCCTCCCCCCCCCTCCAACAACAGGAACACAACGGAACTAGAGCCAACAGACACACACTCGAGTTACAACAGAAGCTCCTCTTCAAGTATTGACAAAATGTTCATTTCGTAACCACGTTAAAATGTCGTACAAGCCAACGCCAGCTGGTATTTACTGAATGTTTAAACCACCTTAAACCCATTGAATGTTTAAACCCCCTTAAACCCATTGAATGTTTAAACCCCCTTAAACCCATTGAATGTTTAAACCCCCTTAAACCCATTGAATGTTTAAACCCCCTTAAACCCATTGAATGTTTAAACAACCCAACATCTCCACGTAAGAGCTCAGCTTGTAATCTTGCGCAAGAAGCTTGTAACTAGGTTACAAAAAGGAGCATTTGATACTGGGTGGTTTACGAGCATTTTAAGCCTTTTTAGGGATAGCTTTTAAGTGGACTGAAAGCCCCTAGCATTGCTGAGCTGACCCACAATCCTAGGGAAGAATAGGAAGGAGCTAGGAGATGATGTCTCTATATCCTAGCTTCTTGTATATGTGTCCTAGCTCCTTGTCCTCTATGTTCTAGCTCCGTGTCTCTGTGTCCCAGCACATGTTCTCAAATCACTTTCAGAGGTTATGTAATAATTCTGGCTTTGGGTTTTCTCCTTATAATTACTTGATATCTAACCTCTGTCTCTCTCTCTCTCTCTCTCTCTCTCTCTCTCTCTCTCTCTCTCTCTCTCTCTCTCTCTCTCTCTCTCTCTCTCTCTCTCTCTCTCTCTCGCTCCTGATAATTATCGTACCTTCCCCTTCAGCTGTTAATGAAAGAAAACAAATCATCTTGAACTCTCCTGACAGAACTATCTCGAGTTAATAATGAATTGTAATAACGGGGAAATAAACAACGAAACACGTACACAACATGTACTCTAGCTGGTATGTACACAACATGTACTCTAGCCCCTGAACAATTCCTTGTCTTGTACATTTAATCTTGTCTAGAGCCTGAGAAAGAAGTTAAGAACCAGACTTAAGTTTCTAAGTCCTTGGATAGTACATATTTGTACTAAACTAGGCCTAAAATGTCATATATATTATACCTAGGATTGTTTATCTAGGCGTACGAGATAGGCTTCACTGTGTTATATGCTCTTAGGAATACTAATGGTACAAAACCTGAACATTTCTGTGGACAAAACAGTACACTTTGTTCATTTCCTTCATAGTACCTATATGGACTATTTTTTTCAAGAGGAAATGTTGGTATGTTGAAGTAATCTCCTCTCCCTCTCGTTAGGAAAAGAAAGGGTCTGATGACCCCTACCTAAAGACCCTTTTCACCCATCTAATTACCGCCAAGACCCAAAAAGAACAAACCGACTGACAGAGCCATGTAAAATAACATTCTCATCTATTAATAATAACCTTATGACACATTTATTTTCAATATTATGTTATTAAAATGACGTCCTTAGTTATGTCTAGTTATTTTTTTAATATTAATAATACAATAACTCACCATTTATGAAAATATATTATTATAAGAACTTGGAATCTACAATATATATTCAAAGCAGAACCTCCAAGGGTAACTGTATGCTAATTATAGTCAATCATAGGTGACTTGATAAATTATAATGAAAAAAAAACCTCGACATGCGCAAGTAATTATATGATAATTCATAAAGTCACAGGTGTTACTAATGAACACGTAGTCCAGTATGTGACTTATTAAGACATCTGACACAATCCATCACAGGGATAACTAATTATACGAATGTCAGGGTGAGACAGATACATAATGAGAGAGAGAGAGAGAGAGAGAGAGAGAGAGAGAGAGAGAGAGAGAGAGAGAGAGAGAGAGAGAGAGAGAGAGAGAGAGACAGACAGTCAGAAAGACAGACTGGCAAAAATCAGAGATAGAGACAGAGAAGGATAAACTCCCCCTCTCGAGAGAGAGAGTATAAAGACACAGAAAAAAACTCGATAACGATAACACGACAGAAAGATCTGTTACACATGTTTCATGACCTACGTAGCCTGTTCCCCCTTGGTCACGTGGTTTTGGGGCTGTATCACGCTGCCTACACAACATTTTTACCTGTGAGTTGAGCAAGAGCTCTTGGGTACCGCCTCTCGTCTTGTTATCGTGTGCCGAAGTTGATAAATCATTGACTTTGTGAGTCAACCTTTGACTCACTAGTTGAACCAATAGCTGAGCTAGACTCACTAGTTAACCCAGTTGTTGAACTAGACTCACTAGTTAACCCAGTTGTTGAACTAGACTCACTAGTTAACCCAGTTGTTGAACTAGCATGACCACCAACAAGTTGAGCTAATATGACTCACTAG
>NC_091168.1:20939436-20976936 GCF_040958095.1 Procambarus clarkii | reverse complement strand
TAAAACTACATAAGGATAAATTTCATTCACAAGTAAGAGTTCCCATAATATTAATTTATCCTTAAACTCTTGAAAAAAAAGAAGGAATTAGGACATTATGATGTATGGAGAAATGTATGGTAGCCCCCACTAATAAACACACGAAAAACACGAATAGGTGTGTAACAGGTTTGGACAGGTGTATAACAGGTTTGGACAGGTGTATAACAGGTTTTTGGAACAAGTGTGGGTTAGCACTGGAACAAATTCAAAACGGCTCTCGGGCAGGCCCTAGGGACAAATTTGGAAACAGATGTTTCGCAGACTTGTAGAACAGGTGTGTGACAAAGGTATGAAGGATGACTGGAACAGGTGTGTGATGAACAGGTGTGTGTGTGTGTGAAGGTACTCACCTCCGGCTGTGGCGCAGTGGGCGATCCACAGAAGATGAAACACCAACACAATCTTGGACAGGTAAACGACCTTGTTAACCTGAGACACCATCTTACATATCTTTCTTAATCTTTAGTACACTGTCTATACATATATATATACATACATACATATATTTTTCCTTTTTCTGTCACTATCAACGTCTAATGACTCGTTTATTTTGTTTTTTAAATCACTAATCAGACATATTTCGATTCCTCATGTGGTGGTTGGCAAACCTGCCACCTGCCTTCCACAATAGTTTGATTATTCACCAACACTTTGAATTTTTCTATACACATAAGGTGGGTATGGTGCGAAGTATATCAGAGGCGAAGAGGTATACTTGAAGAGGTATACCTCTCTAGTAGTGGCACTGGAGCTCCTCAGTGCCAGGTCATCACAGGAGCAGTGCCCACACCTCCTGCAGGACCTGGCTCCATCCTCCATGCCAAGGCTTTCCACGTGGATCCTATGGATTATTTATTCTCCAAATTACCACTGAAACATAATGAAAATAAATATAATTAATATATATATATATATATATATATAATTAATATATAATTAATATATATTATAATATATTATATATATTATATATATATTATAATATATTATATATTATATATATTATTATATATATTATATATATATATTAATATATTAATATATATATTAATATATTAATATATTATATATATATATATATATATATATATATATATATATATATATATATATATATATATATAATATATTAATATATATATATTAATATATTAATATATATATTAATATATTATATATATTATAATATATTATATAATATATATTATAATAAATATAATTAATATATATATATATATATATAATTAATATATAATTAAAATATAATTAATATATATATATATATTATATATATATATATATATATATATATATATATATATATATATATATATATATATATATATATATATATTTATATATATATATATTAGTATATTTTGGTAGCAGTCTTTCTTGTAAACATATATTATTAAATATGATCGAAAAAGTAAGATTAATAATTCTAACACGAATTTTCTCAATATTTCTTATGTTTCTTTTCACTGTCGATGGTAATTGAAAAATCAGTTCTCCAAAATTCATTTTTATTTCTAGTCTGACTAGAAAACAGTCTTTCTTGTAAATATATGTTGTTGAATATGACCGAAAGGGTAAAATTAATAATTCTAACACGAATCTTCTCAATATTTCTTACGTTTTTCTTCACTGTCAAGGGTAATTGGAAAATTAAGTCTTGGAGTGGGTAGATCATATAGTTATGTGTTAATTGGCTGTTGATTGCTGGTGTTGACTAATTGATGTGTAGTGCCTCGCTGATGTCGAGTCTCCTGCTATCGCTGTATCTGTCGTTGATTTCTGTGATGCTTGTTAAGATTTTTCTGGTGATGGTCTGGTTGTGAGAAGAGATTATATGTTCCTGGATGGAGCCCTGTTGTTTGTGCATTGTTAATTGCTTGGAAAGAGACGTTGTTGTCTTGCCTATATACTGAGTTCTTTGGGGCTGACAGTCCCCAAGTGGGCAGGTGAAGGCATAGACGACGTTGATTTCCTTTAAGGCGTTCTGTTTGGTGTATGGAGAGTTTTTCATGAGTAGGTTGGCCGTTTTTCTTTTGTTTTTGTAGTAAATTGTCAATTGTATTTTCTGATTTTTGTCTGTAGGGATAACGTTCGTATTAATAATGTCTTTCAGAACACTTTCCTCCGTTTTATGAGCCGTCGAAAAGAAGTTCCTGTAAAACAGTCTAATAGGGGGTACAAGTGTTGTGTTGGTTGACTCTTCAGAGGTTGCATGGCGTTTCACCTTTCTTTTTATGACGTCTTCAACATAACCGTTAGAGACGCCATTGTTGACTAGGACCTGCTTTACCCTACAGAGTTCTTCATCGACTTGCTTCCATCCTAAGCTGTGGCTGAGAGCCTGGTCGACGTAAGCGTTGACAACACTCCTCTTGTACCTGTCTGGCCAGTCACTGTTGGCATTGAGGCACATTTCTATGTTTGTTTCCTTAGTGTAGACTGTAGTGTGGAAGCCTCCGTTCCTTTCCGTGACTGTTACATCTAGAAAGGGCAGCTTCCCATCATTCTCCATCTCGTAAGTGAAACGTAACACAGAATTCTGCTCGAATGTCTCCTTCAGCTCCTGCAGACGTCTGACATCAGGCATAAAAATGTCGTCAACATACCTGCAGTATAAGGCGGGTTTCAAGTCCATGTCAACTAAGACCCTCTCCTCTATTCCTGTTCTAAACTGACTTCCTCATTCTTAATCCTTTTGTACCACGCTCTCTTTTTACCTAAAAGGTTCTTCAGATCCTTTGTTATCCACTTTGGGTCATTAGTTTTCGATCTATTCAATTTGTATGGTGAAACGTTCCTGTGCTTTGTTTAGAATATTTTTAAATAAGTTATATTTTGAATCCACATCGAAATCCCTTTTAACGTCACCTATCGCTGGGTTCCCGTCTCGCTCCAAGACCGAACCATACCCCCCATGCCCAAGACTTCCCAAAATATTTGACCCCAAAAAATTCTTAGGCTATTGAAATCAGCTTTTCGATAATTTGGCACTTAAACAGAATTTTTTCCTACAGATCTATTCCATTCTATGCTAAATCTGATTTCTTTGTGATCACTGTTCCCTAGTTCACTCCCTATTTCGATATCATTAATTTGTGTTTCCCTGTTAGTTAACACTATACCTGAAATATTATTTTCCGCGTTGGTTCCTTAATGTGTTGCGTAAGAAAGCAATCGTCAATTAATTCTAGAAAATCTTCTGCTTCATTATTCCCTGTTCCGTTAAACCAATTTATTCCACTAAAATTAATGTCACCCATGACACAAATACTGCTAGACCTAGATGCTCCAGATATGTCATCCCATAGATGCTTTGCTTCTATCCTGTCTAAATTTGGTGGCCTATATATAACTCCTATTATATGATTATTTGCTTTTTCGTTTAATTCTATCCAAATAGTTTCTGTGTGTGGCTCAGTTTTGATTCCCTCTTTGAGACTACATTTCAAATTTTTCCTAACATATATGGCTACTCCCCTTCCTCGTCTAATATAGCTATCTGCGTGAAATAGTTTAAATCCATTTATTTTATATTCAGCTAATAGCTCTCTATTTTCTACATTTTTCCACGTTTCGGTAAGTGCAATAATATCCATTTTTTCTGTGCAGACAAGAGCATTTAAATCGTTTATTTTGTTTCTTAGACTTCTACTGTTAGTGTAATATACCCTAAGTGAATTGTTATTATGAGGCCCTTCTCTTTCCCTGATCATTTTGCCAATTTGTTTCTCCCACAAACACATACTTTTATTACCTCCTTCCTCCAAATCAATTCCCATACCACTATCTACTAACAGTTTAAACCCAAACAAACACCTCTAACCACTGGTTCCAACGAGTTCGCAACAGCAACAACCCCAGCCCTCGATAGATGCACCCCATCACGAGCATACATTTCATTTCTTCCATAGAAGTGTTCCCAGTTATCTATGAAAGATATTGCATTTGATTTGCATTATCTTTCCAGCCGGCAGTTGACACCAAGTGCCCACGAAAACCATTCATTCCCAACTCCCTTTCTTGGAAGAATGCCACATATGATCGAGATTCCTCCCTTGCACCTAATTCTATGGTTGTCTTAAACCTCTGTATCAGTTCCTCACTCCTAACTCGTCCAACATCATTTCCACCTGCACTGATACAAATAATGGGTTTGTTCCCATTTCCAGCCATAATATCATTCATGTTGTTTATAATATCACCAATTCCAGCTCCCGGATAGCAAACCCTTAACCTGTTCCCATTAGCTTTGGCACAAAATATTCTGTCTAAATACCTCTCCTGGGAATCTCCCACAACCAAAATTCGCTTTGTTCCTTCCAATCCTTGTAGTGTGAAGTATATAGGGTTACCACTGGTAGTTTGTAGTGTGTAGTATATAGGGTTACCACAGGTAGTTTGTAGTGTGTAGTATATATAGTTACCTTAAGTAATTATTCCTGTTTTTCTATGTGATAATTTATTAAAATGTAAATAATAACTAAAACTTTATACAACTGGTATATCTGCTTTACCGGTAGTCGTATGAAGTCGACGCTCTCTGTGATACAATAAGGTGACAATCAACGTGATTGTGCAGACTAACAAATACAATCTAATGTGTATTTGTTGGCTCGCGCGCGCCTGCACACACACACACCCACACACCCACACACACACACACACGCACACGCACACCCACACACACAGAGGACAGCGCTTGAGCTTCGTAGTCCAACATGACCGAGGTTCGATTCCCGGCTGAGGCGATAACAAATGGGCAGAGTTTCTTTCACCCTGATGCGTCTGTTCACCTAGCAGTAATGTATCTTTGAGTCTGGGAGTTTGACATCTGCTTTCTGGGGCTGTGTGTGTGTGTGTGTGTGTTAGTGAGAAATATATGTAGTGTGAAAAACAAATAGAGGAAAAATAGATTGATTAGAAATGCGGGGTCCCAGAGCCAAAGCTCAACTGCCGCAAGCACAACTAGGTGAGTCCACTTGAACATACAACCCCCCCGCTCCACTCAAAAGATAATCACACCAATCATCAGCGTCTTGAGACCATCGTGAAGATGAATACTTAATCTCAAGATCACTTCATCAGCCAATCAGGAGACCTCTAAGACACGAACAAGAATCACAGCCAATCAGCGCCCGTCTTTCGGTCCATTGATTACTAAATTAACTATTCACCACAACGAGGATTCCTTGTCCTAAACAACAGCCTAGTGACCCCCCCCACACACACTCACACACGCACACGCACACGCAGACACATATACACTTAGGGGACCTGACGGCTGAGTGGACAGCGCTCGGAATTCGTAATCCTAAGGGTCTGGGTTCGATCATCGGCGTAGGCGGAAACAAATGGACAGAATTTTTTTCACCCCTTATGCCCTTGTTCACCTAGCAGTAAATAGGTATCTAGGAGTTAGCTGTGTTTTTTGTCGTGCTCGCCTCGTATAGCGTTTCCCGGGATGAACTACGGCTCTTGGGTCCTGCCTCTAAGCATATGTCTTACTGGGAATACTGGATCAGTCAGACTGTGAGGGCTGCCACTTAACCCACTCACAACGTCAGACAAAGCAACATGGATACTCTTACGTCAGACAATTCGTTTCTAATATATATATATATATATATATATATATATATATATATATATATATATATGTATATATATGTGTGTGTGTGTGTGTATACGTTACATACCTGAAGTTCATTAATTGCTAACATATTGTATGTGACCTCATCATTGTCCTTTTCAATTTCAATGACCTGAAAGATATCCTAGTACAGCAGTTTTGGTCTGAAAACAAACATGGATCAAATCTTGAGAAAGCCCAATAGCTTTCATCCTAACGTGACCTAAAATGACCCACAACCCTGATCTGAAAGGGCCTTCAGAAGCTCCAAGAACGCTGATCCGAAACTGCTAAACGGAGCCTCACATCCCATATAAACATTCATGTACCAAATTTGACACAATTTCAAAGAAAATACACTGAAAATTTTAGAAAGTAAAAACTGGCTTTTCAGGAAACCGACTTTGACCTCTGACCTACAATCATATTCACTACTTTCATCTCTCATTATTAAGTCACAGTTTTATTTAAGTAAAAATCTCCGGATCCGATCAGGCAGTAAAGCGCTTATACACATATACAAGTGCACAACCGCAAACTGTGAGAGTCACAGACTTATATACACTTAGAATATGTTCCCTCAACCATATACTCCTTGAACCACATACTCCTTGAACCACATACTCTTTGAACCACATACTCCTATAACTACATACTGCCTCCACCACATACTGCCTCCACCACATACTCCCAGAACCACATACTCCTTGAACCACATACTCCCTCAACCACATATTCTTTGAACCACATACTGCCTCCACCACATACACCCAGAACCACATACTCTTTGAACCACATAGTCCTTGAACCACATAGTCCCATAACTACATACTGCCTCCACCACATACTCCCAGAACCACATACTCCTTGAACCACATACTCCCTCAACCACATATTCTTTGAACCACATACTGCCTCCACCACATACACCCAGAACCACATACTCTTTGAACCACATAGTCCTTGAACCACATAGTCCCATAACTACATACTGCCTCCACCACATACTCCCAGAACCACTGTGATAAACCCCAGCTTCATCTTCGTTCGGGATCAATCCTGTTTATGCGCCAAGGTTAAGATCTTATTGATAATGTTTTGATCATTCTAGTCTGTTGGTCTGCGAGGACGAGCGTTGATGTGAGGCAACAGTGAACGGCAGCAAAGGGTAGTCAAACAGGGAATCGGTCGGTCGGCGGTAAGAGGTCCTATTTAGATAGAACCGCGGCCCGATTTTAGGAGAGTCCTGTCAGTAGCCTCTCAATGGCTTGGTATTATCCGCAAATATGTTTATGGAATTGTGTAACCATTCTGGTAGATCGTTTTTATATATTACTGGTTTCAAGAAGTGAACCTAGTATGGTGCTTCGGTAGTAACACTCCGCCAATTCGACACATTGAGTACCGCCCTCATCTTTCTGTTGGAAAATGTTGCATCTTTGGTCAGAGTTTGTCACTCTTCCAGCATCTTCCAGTTTCCGGAGCAACTTCTTGTGTAAGTCTCTGTCAAAAGTCTTTTTTAGGTCCAGATAAACACTGTCAACCCAACCACCTCTTTTCTGTAAAATCTATGTGGTGTGTGTGTGTGTGTGTGTGTGTGCGTGTGTGTGTGTGTGTGTGTGTGTGTGTGTGTGTGTGTGTGTGTGTGTGTGTGTGTGTGTGTGTGTGTACTCACCTAGTTGTGCTTGCGGAGTTGAGCTTTGGCTCTTTGGTCCCGCCTCTCGACTGTCAATCAATTGATGTACAGGTCCCTGAGCCTACTGGGCTCTATCATATCTACATTTGAAACTGTGTATGGAGTCAGCCTCCACCACGTCACTGCCTAATGCATTCCATTTATTAACTAATCTGAAACAGAAAAAAATATTTCTAATGTCTCTGTGGCTCATTTAGGTACTCATACATTTTGCATAGTCAGCAAACATTGAGAGGAATGAGTCTACACTCTCTGGAAGATCGTTTACATGTATCAGAAACTGGATGAATCCAAATACAGAGCCCTGTGGGACTCCGCTGGTGACATCTTGCCACGCTGATGTCTCCTCACAGTTACTCGCTGTTTCCTGTTGCTTAGATACTCCCTTATCCACGGGAGTACCTTACCTTTTACTTCTCCCTGTTACACCAACTTTTATAACAGCCTTTTATAGGGTATTGTGTCAAAGGCTTTCTGAGAGTCTAAGAAAATGCATTCTGCCCATCTCTTTCCTGCTTAATTTTTGTCACTTTTTCATAGAATTATATTTAACCTGTGAGGCACGATTAACCATCCCTGAACCCATGCTAGTGTCCCCATACACACGAACCCATGTGTGTGTGTGCGTGTACTCACCTAATTGTGCTTGCGGGGGTTGAGCTTTGTCTCTTTGGTCCCGCCTCTCAACTGTCAATCAACTGGTGTACGGATTCCTGAGCCTACTGGGTTCTATCATATCTACATTTGAAACTGTGTATGGAGTCAGCCTCCACCACATCATTTCCTAATGCATTCCATTTATTAACTACTCTGACACTGAAAAAAATTCTTTCTAACGTCTCTGTGGCTCATCTGGGTACTAAGTTCCCACCTGTGTCCCCTTGTTCGTGCGTGTGTGTGTGTGTTTTCTTCCTAGGATGAAGGGTAGGATAGGACGAGGTAAGGTAACATAGACGGCAGGGGGAGTCAAGGAGGCAGGATAAAAGGTAGCAGGGGGAATGGAAAAGGGGAGATTGAGGAAGAGGGGAGTAGAGACAGAGGGGGGGAAAGAGGGGAGTGGAGACAGAGGGGAAGGACGTACACAGACATTTTTATCTGAATTGTTCATGCTATTGCTGAAATGTCATGACTCCTTGACCACAGTAATGCCAGCGGGGGTTAGTCGAGGGGTTGGGGGGTTGAGAGGAAGGGAGGGAGGGTTGAGGGTGCTAGCTAGAAAAAGAAGCGGAAAGGAACAGAAAAGGGAGGGAGTGGAAGGGAAGAAGGAGGAGGGGAGGGGTATAGAAGAGATTCACGACGTGGTAGATCTATCGTCTGTACATCTACTTCAGTATGTTTATATACGCCATATATTATTATTTAAATCCTGTCTTCCTATTTTGGACGCTGGGTCTGGTAATAGGTATTCAGACTAGAAGGAGTCCCTCCCACTCCCTCCTTTCCTAACCCTCCCCCCCTCCTCTCTCTATCCCCACCATCTCCCTCACTCCCTCTAGTTCACAGCTCTAGATGGACCACTTGAAAAGACTCATTTACAGATATAAATGTTATTTATGTCTGTAAATATTCATAAATGATATTTACATTTACAATATTTATATATGCTATTTACACCAATGAACACGTGTTCAGAATTGTTATGATTTGTGGAATTTTATGTATAAAGTCTCTGTCTGTGTGTTTCTCTGTCTGTCTGTCTGTCTGTCTGTCTGTCTGTCTGTCTGTCTGTCTGTCTGTCTGTCTGTCTGTCTGCTATGAAGGACATCCAGACCTCTTGGAAAGACTTAAAGAAAACAGAAATACAATATTTCTGTTTTCTGTGTATCAGAAATACAAGGAAAATGGGAAGTGTAAACTTTCTAACGAATAACTTAAAAGAAAAGTTATTCTTAGAGGCAACAACTTATTTCCCAACACTAACTTAACCCTCATCATTCTTACGACTTAGTATGCTGAGTCAAGTTCGAAGATCTTACGATGTGTAAAGCTTCGAATTCGAGGTTCGTACGATATGGAAAGCTTGAAGCTCTTACGATTAGTCAAGAATCAAGTTTGAAGGGTTCGAAACCCAGCCTCGAACGCCATGCCTTTTATTTTACAGGCATGAAGTGTCAGTATTAACGCATAGATTTTATTTATAATTTTACTAAAGCTCCGGAAATATTAAGTCCGTACTCTCTCTCTCTCTCTCTCTCTCTCTCTCTCTCTCTCTCTCTCTCTCTCTCTCTCTGTCTCTCTGTCTCTGTCTCTGTCTCTGTCTCTCTCTCTCTCTCTCTCTCTCTCTCTCTCTCTCTCTCTCTCTCTCTCTCTCTCTCTCTCTCTCTCTCTCTCTCTCTTATGCCTTGTAAATGTAAATACAGTTGGACTTTATGCCTCGTGTAAGTACATACAACCGGACTTTATGCAAATACAACAAAAAGTATTCCTTGCGTATATAAAAAAAAGAGTATTTGCTTGCTAATGAGATGATAGATGATTGATTGCTACTGACAGGTGATTGATTGTTACTGACGGTTGATAGTTCGCTACTGAGGGTTGATTGATTGTTACTGACAACTGACTGATTGCTACTGATATATAATTGCTTGTTATTTCAGTTGTTTGATTGCTACTGACAGATCATGAATTGTTTCTGCCAGATGAATGATTGTTACTGAAAGATGAATGATTGCTACTGACAGATGAAATTATTACAAATAACCAGTCGGGAGGCCTGGTCGAGGACCGGGCCGCGGGGACGTAAGAGCCCCGAAATCATCGCCTGGTTGCAAAGTAGCAGATGAATGATTAAAATTGAGAAATGGATGAATGATTGTTACTGACAGATTGATTGATTGTTACTGACATGAATGATTGCTACTGACAGGTTTGATTTGATTGACAGATTGTTACTTAGGAATTTGACTAAAATAAGCTTTTTTTAACTAATTATGTGTACCATGTCTATTTCAGTAGTTATGATATTAAATCAATTTTAAATAGGCCTACTAAGTCTATATTTGAAGTTGCGTTAATTGTTCAATTTTGGATGCAATGAACAAGCAACGAGAAGAGAGGTAACTATCTAAGTTGCACACTATGAAGTACTGTACACTAATTGACTGAAGTACATTTTTAAAGACTTCCCAAAATGTACATCTTTTAACAAGGCGTAACGCACAGTACCTAGGATCATCTTTAAAGAAATATTCTTGAGGGAAAGGATCGAGTACTTTTGTACTATACTATGTAATGAACATAGTGAATAGTGTACACTGTGAATTGAACAACATTGTATGGGAGGTTATAGTACATTTTAAAACATAGATATTGGGAAGTGTACAGTATATTTTAAATCAGAGTTCATCAGGCAGTCTGCAGTACAATTTAGAGTACATTTGTTGTACACACTGGAATACATTACGCCAGAAAGGAAACCTAAATATTGCATTGGGCATTACAGTACATTCCAAGCGATTCATTACATATTAAAAAGTAAATAGCAACCAGAGTAGCACATTTTTTTAGAGCTCTGTGTACTCTGATACGCGACTGGAGTACATTTTTAGAGCTACGTGTACTCGGATACATGATTGGAGTACATTAACCAGCACGAGTACTTTGATACATGATTGGAGTACATTAACCAGCACGAGTACTTTGATACATGATTGGAGTACATTTCTAGAGCCACATGTACTCCAATAGATAGATGAAGTATATCCTAGAGCTCTACGGACTCCGATAGACAGTGAGTACATTTCCCCATCTACCTAGAGTTCATCTAGTTAACCTAACATAACCTAACCTAATCTAACCTAACCTAACCTAACCTAACCTAACCTAACCTAACCTAACCTAACCTAACCTAACCTAATCTAACCCTACTTACGAACGGTGTATGTACACAAACCTACGGAGAGTCTACTTTACGAGCAATGTAACACACGAATTTACGAATACGGTTCTACACAGGAATTTAGGAAGTGTTCTACGTCCATGCGCCAGCCAAGTGTACTTATCTACTTGACTGATTTTCGTGTCCAATAATCTCACATATTTTTTATATACAATTATTATACATATGAAATAATTTTTTGGGGGGTGCCTGGGTCCTTGTACCACTGGGTTTAGTCTTGGTGTCTGGTACCACTGGATTTAGTCCTGGTTCCTTGTACGACTGAGGTTAGTCCTAGTTTCTTGTACCGCTGAGTTTAGGCCTGTGCCGACGATTACATTAGTAGCACAATTACATTAGCGTGTTGCAAGCAAAGAGACATCAAACAGGTAGATGGTAGAGACGTAGACAGGCGGACGGTAGGGTAGACAAGTAGACGATGGGGGGTGGGGGTGTTGATAGGCAGGACAGAGGGGGTTTCGAAGGCGTTAAAATCGCCACCTCCGCCATTTTCCAGGCACGTGGTGGGGCGGTTAGTTTCTTGGTCCGTCCGGACTTTCAGAAGTCTCGGTCCACTGTCACTTTCGCGCGCGCTCTGGTGTCCCCTTTTCTCTCTGCCTTTTCTCAGGTGAAAAGGGGTTACACTGTGTGTGTGTGAGGGGAGGGGGGGTTACAGATGGTGAAAGGGTCGTGGGGATTGAAAATAGGGTGTTTGGATTGTCTTTTTTTTCAGTTTAGCATAATTTTGTTCGTCTATTTCTGGATTGTTTTGATTTTTTTGTCCTCCTTGGATTGGAGGTTGATACACTGGTGTGTTTGGCGTGGAGGGTTGGTGTGGAGGGTTGGTGTGGAGGGTTGGTGTGGAGGGTTGGCGTGTGGAAGAGAGGGGAAGGGAGAGGAAGGGAGAGGGGTGGGTGGAGGGAGAGGACTCACCATAGACACACATACACACACACCCTGGCGCGACCCCAACCCGATGTGCACTGAGAGCGTGGTTGACTCCCAGCCTGGCTCTCTCTCACTCTCCCTCTCCCTCCAATCCATCCCTCCCTCCCTCCCTCCCACAGCCCCCTCCCGACTCCCTCCTTCCTCAGCTGCTCCGCCCTCCATCTCTGCTCCGCCCAGTCCTGCCTTCCCACACACTCTCTACGCAACCGACGTCTCCGAAACCCCACCTCCACCCCCCACCCCACCCTATACCCACTTACACACGCCCACACCCCCCTTCTCCCTTGCTCCGCCCACTCACCACCTACTCCACTGCTCCACCCACTCTTCCCCCCTCCACCAATGCTAACCTCACCTATGATCACCTTCACTATTCCGCCCTCCCCCCCCTTCCCCCTCCTCAACCCCTTCCCCCCTCCTACACTATTCCACCCACTGCTACACCTATCATGATCCACATTATACCCAACATATATTCCAAATCATACCCACAGGTATAATCATTCTCTACACTAGGTATATTCACAGGTATAATCATGTCCACACTAGGTATATTCACATCAACAATATATATTTTCAATGATTCATCAACAAGACTATACTTAGACTAATGTAGTGAGGAAGGGTAAAACAGACACTAATCCTATTTCTCAAAAACTAATTATATTTTCGAACACTTATTTCTAATCATAAATCGACCATTGTCTCCACCAATTATTGCATTGGTCTCCACCAACGCAATCACTAATTTCTATTCCATCCACTAGCACCACTAACGCACCCACCATCCAATTCAGTGAGATCGCACGCAAACGCGCGTTGGTGTTCCGAGATCCACACTTACACACCACACTTACACAGAGAGTGAGAGAGAGAGTGAGTGAGAGAGAGAATGAGAGAGATACGAGACAAGGCCTCGCAACAGCAAAGCAGCAGAGAACTGCCACAGTACAGAGACGCAAACTTCAGCATACACAATGAGAACTAACAGGAATTAAGTCTCCCAAGTGCATTCTGGACTAACAGACAACCGCGATTCAGAGATCCTCCTTCACAACCTCCCGTAGGCTCCGATCCTCCAGGTGTACCCAATCCAGTAACCCACAATCATTTCCCATCTACCAAATCCCCCCATTCCCATCTCTCATTACCTCATCCCTTTCCCAGCACCGAGCTACCAATCTGTACCTCTTGCAGTGCTTCGCTCTCATCCACATCCATAATCTCATCCACATTTCATTTCTACTCTCTAAATTACCTAATCATTCATCCGAACCTAATCAGTACCCAATTCTAGACCAGGAGTTAACCAATCCAAAAGGTTGGAACAGCAATGTAGAGTTAAGAAATTCCGTTCATTAACTAGGATTCGTTGCCTTATGTTGGAGCCTTAAGTTGCAAATGAACTTAAAGGACAGGAAACTCAATCGTTGCTGTAACAGTAATTGCAGACTCAACTAATTAAGAATGATTAACAGTGATTATGCCTCAAAGTTACTGAAATACCTAAACTCTTATGACCGCAAAATCTATTAAAAAATTGCAACTACCTTTCTCAACATTGCAAAAAAATAAATATAGCAAAATAATTGATTGCTATGATTTGCAACCCAATTTTCCAGTGGGGGAGAAGAATTTGCTGTCAAGTTACAATATTCCCAAATTTTAGGCCTTTGGAGTGTTGCAAGAGGCCTATGAATGTCAGCAACCGGTGCAGAGTTACTGGAGTGTGATCCTGGGATCATGCAAGCATATATCCAATAGTGTGTAGTTATCTTAAGAAGACTTGATGTCACATCAAGTCACAATCCTTTGATATCTTGCAAATGCTTGCTAATTAAGACCTGCCTACTTTTGGCATCGAAAAGAATCATCCGTTTGGCATCAAGCAAACCAGCTTAAATCAGGATTTAAGCTGGCCTGTCGTTACAGCTTAACTTGAAATTGCTAAGAACGCAGCTTTCAGACCTCCGCTGAAGGCTTAAAGGAATAGTTATTCCACACAATAGGTAGTTACTATTCGATGATTAGTCGACGTTAGAACGAGGGCCTAGTGGTAGGTCCATTAGTGGTAGGTGGTGACCCATTTGTGCTAGATGATCTTCACTATTGCTAGCTGATCACTAGTGATCATCACCTACCAGACAGCTTCTCACTGACTGTGATCATTAATGACTATACCTACAAGACAAAAGCAGTGAATTCCAGTGAAAAAGACCACAATGAAAATCTACATTATACAGGACTATTGACGTCAGGTGAACCAGTGTGAAGTCTAGCCTGTGATTCAGCCTCCCTTCAGCCTCTCTCCCTTCACCCATTCCCTCCCCATTTTCCCCCCATTTACCCATTCCCTCGCCACTTTGTGTCACCGCCCCCCCCCCCTTCCCACGAGTCAGGACAGGAGCTACTGTCATCTAGTTCTTAATTTGCCATTCCCATTCGATATCCAGAGATAATTACCGTCCACCAGATATCACCGCGTGACCATAAACCATCCAACTCTCTCTCTCTCTCTCTCTCTCTCTCTCTCTCTCTCTCTCTCTCTCTCTCTCTCTCTCTCTCTCTCTCTCTCTCTCTCTCTCTCTCTCTCTCTCTCATATTAGTATACAAATATGTCTCACCATCTCACAGAATTGTTTACCATACAGGAGCCTGTGATTAGTAGCCAGCAATTGCAAGCTTTGGGTGTGATTATGAGGATATCCTCATGAACACGAGGGGTGGATAAAGTCATTATGAAGGTCCAGGTACCTCATACCTGAAGGGTTTAATGAATGGGGCTGTTAATAATGCAGTGTGAGAGATCATCAGAGTTCTTGCTCATAATGGTTACACGTGAATTGCTCAGAATTGGGAGATTCGTCACCAGTAGCCACCTGCCACAGGTAACAGTAGCCCAACCTGCCACAGGTAACAGTAGCCCAACCTGCCACAGGTAACAGTAGCCCAACCTGCCACAGGTAACAGTAGCCCAACCTGCCACAGGTAACAGTAGCCCAACCTGCCACAGGTAACAGTAGCCCAACCTGCCACAGGTAACAGTAGCCCAACCTGCCACAGGTAACAGTAGCCCAACCTGCCACAGGTAACAGTAGCCACCTGCCACAGGTAACAGCAACCAAACCTGCCACAGGTAACAGTAGCCACCTGCCACAGGCAACAATAGCCCAACCTGCCACAGGTAACAGTAACCCAACCTGCCACAGGTAACAGTAGCCACCTGCCACAGGTAACAGTAGCCCAACCTGCCACAGGTAACAGTAGCCCAACCTGCCACAGGTAACAGTAGCCACCAGCCACAGGTAACAGTAGCCCAACCTGCCACAGGTAACAGTAACCCAACCTGCCACAGGTAACAGTAGCCACCTGCCACAGGTAACAGCAGCCCAACCTGCCACAGGTAACAGTAACCCAACCTGCCACAGGTAACAGTAGCCACCTGCCACAGGTAACAGTAGCCCAACCTGCCACAGGTAACAGTAGCCCAACCTGCCACAGGTAACAGTAGCCACCAGCCACAGGTAACAGTAGCCCAACCTGCCACAGGTAACAGTAGCCCAACCTGCCACAGGTAACAGTAACCCAACCTGCCACAGGTAACAGTAGCCACCTGCCACAGGTAACAGTAGCCCAACCGGCCACAGGTAACAGTAACCCAACCTGCCACAGGTAACAGTAGCCACCTGCCACAGGTAACAGTAGCCACCTGCCACAGGTAACAGTAGCCCAACCTGCCACAGGTAACAGTAGCCCAACCTGCCACAGGTAACAGTAGCCCAACCGGCCACAGGTAACAGTAGCCCAACCTGCCACAGGTAACAGTAGCCACCTGCCACAGGTAACAGTAGCCACCTGCCACAGGTAACAGTAGCCACCTGCCACAGGTAACAGTAGCCCAACCTGCCACAGGTAACAGTAGCCCAACCTGCCACAGGTAACAGTAGCCACCAGCCACAGGTAACAGTAGCCCAACCTGCCACAGGTAACAGTAGCCACCTGCCACAGGTAACAGTAGCCCAACCTGCCACAGGTAACAGTAGCCCAACCTGCCACAGGTAACAGTAGCCCAACCTGCCACAGGTAACAGTAGCCACCTGCCACAGGTAACAGTAGCCACCTGCCACAGGTAACAGTAGCCCAACCTGCCACAGGTAACAGTAGCCCAACCTGCCACAGGTAACAGTAGCCACCTGCCACAGGTAACAGTAGCCACCTGCCACAGGTAACAGTAGCCCAACCTGCCACAGGTAACAGTAGCCACTTGCCACAGGTAACAGTAGCCACCTGCCACAGGTAACAGTAGCCACCTGCCACAGGTAACAGTAGCCACCTGCCACAGGTAACAGTAGCCACCTGCCACAGGTAACAGTAGCTACCTGCCACAGGTAACAGTAGCTACCTGCCACAGGTAACAGTAGCCACCTGCCACAGGTAACAGTAGCCCAACCTGCCACAGGTAACAGTAGCTACCTGCCACAGGTAACAGTAGCTACCTGCCACAGGTAACATCAGAGCTACATAAATCACAACTTTTTATTCTAGAACTTTTAGACCTTTTAGAATCTAAAGTTTCTCTCCTATCAGACCTGAAATTTTTTTGAACAGTACTGTCTTAACAACAGAAATGGGGCGGGGGACATTTAGGTTTAAGTTCAACATCACGTTGGTTACACACGCTATCTTGGCTTCAATTTCTGTGTCACTATGAAGGTTAGATGTACGTGAAAAGGTATTCATACATAAGAGAGTCTAAACCCTTTTATTCTGTGTAGCGAGCAGGTAATTTATAATTTCTATTATGACGTTCTTTCTATCGATCTTGTGGGAGAAGTTTTCGAGTGTTTGAAGAGCAGTGAATCTCAGATAGTTACTTCTCGCTCCGTATTTTTTTTTTTAACGAAAGGGTTGGAATATGTATTGCAGCTGACTGTGTTTGTATGGAGATCAGTCAGTTGTTTAACATAACTCTTATAACCTGTGTCCCAAACCACTTGGGCTGGAAAGGTAGATGCGACGGTCTATTCAGTAGTCTGAACTGACAGATTTTGAGTGCATCATGAGGATATCTTCAAGAACACGAGAGGTAATAAAGTAATTGCAAAGCTCCAGGTACCTCATGTCAACGGGTCTGAATGGTCTAATAACTGGGTATTCGGTGATGTAGTGCGCGAGATCATGCCGCAGTTCCTGCTCACAGAGTTTGCACCTGGAGTGCTCAGAATTGTGAGATCCGTCACCTGTAGCCACCTGCCACAGGTAACGGTAACCCAACCTGATCCTTGCAACCACTGTGTCGCACAGTCTGGTCCACGTTTTGTGCTGCCCATAAACATAGGTGTCAGATCTGAACAAATCATAGCTTTTTACTGTTGTTATCAGGCCTTTGGGAGTCAGAAATTTCTCTCCTATTAGACCTGAGTTTTTGGAACAATATAGTTTTGACAACAGAGATGGGGATACCAACGTCTAATTCAACTCAGACGTATTTTTGTAGAAGAGAGAGGACATGGTGAAGCCTACGGGAATCACACACCACATTTCACTATCCCCGATTCTCAGGAATTATGAAGTTAATAAAATCAATAAAATTAAAATAAGGATGGAAGGAGAAGACACTATTAAAGTGCGTACGTGGAACGCAGCACGAGACTCCCTCCCGGTGCCATATACTCTCTTCTGCGAGGCAAAGGGTCGCAGCATACTAGAGGCGATTCAGGTCAAACTTAAGAGTTCAAGATGATTCAAGAGAATGTTGTGTGGGTAGGAAAAGCCACAAAGCTCCTGTTCCTCCACCCCCCCCCCTTCCCTTCAAAGCACACACACCCCTTCCCCACTCACCTTCGGCTTCCCCTTCCCATCACGTCCCATCACCTTCTTCAGCTCCCACCACAGCTACTTCCCTCTAGAAATCTGAGAAACCCCCAACCTAACCTAACTTAATCCAACCTAACCCCAACGGCTCACCATTGTACTTACAACCCGCCTTCAGACTAATCTCGAAAAGTCAGCGGTCGATGCCTAAGACGTATTCATAATCTCTTACATTCAGTGAATTCAATTTTGTTTGTCTTTTCTCACATAAAAATTCATTTGATTATACATCTGTAATATGTGCACAGTTTGACGGAAGTTAGATGAAGATAGAATTTTGGGTTCTACTGCCAATTATTTATTTTAACAGTGCGTAAGTGAACACATTTGTAGCCGTTAATGGAACAGAAAGCGCCAACGACGCACTGTTTGGAAAACGATTGGGCATTACCCGTTGTGAGTCCTGTGTTATCAATCAGTAAGTCATAAACAGGAGAGTGTATTGGTTGGAAGTTATTGTGCATTTGGCCTTTGTTGATGAGGACGGGCTAGTGTTGATGAGGACGGACTGGTGTTGATGAGGACGGGCTGGTGTTGATGAGGACGGGCTGGTGTTGATGAGGACGGTCTGGTGTTGATGAGGACGGTCTGGTGTTGATGAGGACGGGCTGGTGTTGATGAGGACGGACTGGTGTTGATGAGGACGGGCTGGTGTTGATGAGGACGGTCTGGTGTTGATGAGGACGGTCTGGTGTTGATGAGGACGGTCTGGTGTTGATGAGGACGGGCTGGTGTTGATGAGGACGGTCTGGTGTTGATGAGGACGGGCTGGTGTTGATGAGGACGGTCTGGTGTTGATGAGGACGGGCTGGTGTTGATGAGGACGGTCTGGTGTTGATGAGGACGGGCTGGTGTTGATGAGGACGGGCTGGTGTTGATGAGGACGGTCTGGTGTTGATGAGGACGGTCTGGTGTTGATGAGGACGGGCTGGTGTTGATGAGGACGGGCTGTTGTTGATGAGGACGGGCTGGTGTTGATGAGGACGGGCTGGTGTTGATGAGGACTGGCTGGTGTTGATGAGGACGGTCTGGTGTTGATGAGGACGGTCTGGTGTTGATGAGGACGGGCTGGTGTTGATGAGGACGGGCTGTTGTTGATGAGGACGGGCTGGTGTTGATGAGGACGGGCTGGTGTTGATGAGGACGGGCTGGTGTTGATGAGGACGGGCTGGTGTTGATGAGGACGGGCTGGTGTTGATGAGGACGGGCTGGTGTTGATGAGGACGGGCTGGTGTTGATGAGGACGGGCTGGTGTTGATGAGGACGGGCTGGTGTTGATGAGGACAGGCTGGTGTTGGTGAGGACAGGCTGGTGTTGATGAGGACAGGCTGGTGTTGATGAGGACAGGCTGGTGTTGATGAGGACAGGCTGGTGTTGATGAGGACGGTCTGGTTTTGATGAGGACGGGCTGGTGTTGATGAGGACGGTCTGGTGTTGATGAGGACGGTCTGGTGTTGATGAGGACGGTCTGGTTTTGATGAGGACGGTCTGGTGTTGATGAGGACGGTCTGGTGTTGATGAGGACGGTCTGGTGTTGATGAGGACGGGCTGGTGTTGATGAGGACGGTCTGGTGTTGATGAGGACGGTCTGGTGTTGATGAGGACGGTCTGGTGTTGATGAGGACGGGCTGGTGTTGATGAGGACGGTCTGGTGTTGATGAGGACGGGCTGGTGTTGATGAGGACGGACTGGTGTTGATGAGGACGGACTGGTGTTGATGAGGACGGTCTGGTGTAGATGAGGACGGTCTGGTGTTGATGAGGACGGTCTGGTGTTGATGAGGACGGTCTGGTGTTGATGAGGACGGGCTGGTGTTGATGAGGACGGGTTGGGACCACCTCTCACCATGTGATTTATCATATATTTGCGTTTATCAGACTGACGATGTTGATAAGTAGAATATAGATGCTCTGTCTGTCTGTCTGCCTGTCTGTGTCTCTGTCTCTCTTATTTCTATCGCTATCTCAAATTTTTTCTCTAAATACATCCATTAAACAAAGTTCAGGTATATTTTTCTTTCGAAAAATGGCAAATTTCTCCCGCACGATCCCTAAGCATAGCAACAGGAAAATTATTAGTTAGAGCTTTGAATAAAGTTTAATAGACGAGTTTTCAATAATTGGAGAGTAATGTCTTCAAATAAAACACTGGAATTGTGGAAAAGAGAGAAAGAGAGAGAGAGAGAGAGAGAGAGAGAGAGAGAGAGAGAGAGAGAGAGAGAGAGAGAGAGAGAGAGAGAGAGAGAGAGAGAGAGAGAGAGAGACGGAGGGAGAGAGAGAGAGAGAGAGAGAGAAAGAGAGAGAGAGACGGAGGGAGGGAGAGAGAGAGAGAGAGAAAGAGAGAGAGAACAGTTTTGCACATGACGGAATATCGTGTGATTCACAGTAACTAAGTGGAATAAATGAGGGAGAGAGACAGAGACAGAGAGAGAGAGAGGAGGAAGAGAAGTTTATCTGAAAAAATGTTGAACTTCTCTCTCAGATACCAGCATAAACACTACATATATATTCCCTCCCTGAACACAACCGCCAGGATACACCAATTACACCCATAATGACCTCAACCCACAGGTAATAACCTACCCATTTCGCTAAACCACATACGTACTGACCCGAACAACCCCCTTAACCCATCGAGATGGTTTAGTGTTCGAGGGATCCCAACAGTTACATGGAACAAACTTTAACTATCGACAAGATGGATTCAAATGCCGAAGAGGCCTGAATGATTAGAGTTTAACCCTGCTTGTGAGGTGTTGAGAGGGAGAAGAGAGGAATGAGATAGCTAGAGGGAAGGGAGAGGGAGGGAGAAAAAGGGAGAGATGAAATAGATAGGAGTCACGGTGCAAGAAGGGAAGGTTAAAAAGTGGAAGAGAGAAGAGGAAGAGAGGGAGGTAAGTGAGAGGATAGAAGGAGGAAGAAGTGAAGAGGGAAGGAGGTAGGAGGAAGGTAAACATGACAGTGGCAGGCAGGAGGGAAGAGATGATGGAATGAAGAAGGAGTAGGAAGGGAAGAGAAGTAGGGATGAAGGATGCATACGAGAGGAAGATGGACTAAAGTCAAAAAAAACAGTAAGAAAATAGATAGGAAGTCAAGAGGGAGGAAGACAAGAGGGAGGGAGGAAGACAAGAGGGAAAAAGGGAGGGAGGGAGGATGGAAGTCAATGGTGTGAACAAATTTGCTGTTGTTGATCTGGAAAATACATACGAGAGAGATAAGGAGATGAATGATAGGAAAACCTCCCTTTGGCTTAGAACAAGTGGAGGAGGCAGAGGAAGGGGAAGAATAAGAAGAGAAGAGGACGACGACACAGGTTAGGAGTGAATACATTAGACAACTGAAGATGAGAAAAGGTGGGGTTCAAGAGCTAACATCTCTCAAGCGTCCAGGCACAAATAGGTGCCTACAAACACCCACACACACACACACACACACACACACACACACACACACACACACACACACACACACACACACACACACACCAAACATATACTCCCATACACAACTATTCCCCAACAAATAATTAAATACGGGTGTTTGCAAGCAATGTGATTTTAGGCGGGCGTAAATATTATTTGAAAAAATTAAAAATGGGCTGAAATGGTGAAGAGTAAAGCTCTAATTTTAAATGCAGTTTGATGCCGCATTTTATTGTTTTTAACGATATATTTTAACGATCGCAACTCTGACGCCCAACTGTGGGCGTCAGAGTTGGGGGGTCTTACGGGCGTTCTGGTATTCGTGTGTGGGCGTGTGGGCGTGTGGGCAGCTCGCTAGCTACCCCTCCCCTTCCACAGAGCAGCAATAATATATTTACTGGAGCGAATAAATACTTCGATCGAGTTCAATAATTGGGAGGTTGAGAAGCCAACATTGGGCAGGAGAGTACTTTATGTCTCTCCCCCACACACACCCCTCCCATGTGGTGGAGGTGGGAGAGGGGGGAGATTGGGGGCTAAGGGGAAGGGGATTGATGGGGGAGGGTTTGGAGGGAGATAGTTAGAGCTAGTGGGGATTTTGGAGGTCATGATAGCTGTTTGGGGTGGTGGGGTGGGGGGGAATGGATTGGGTGCTTCATGACTTCACCGAATCCTCAGAATCTAGCTGACTCGTGGGGGATTGGCTGAGACAGTGAAATGAATCTTCTGAAGAAAAGACTTTTAATATTTAAGATTAAATTAATCGATCTTTACGTACAATAGAGGAACCAAACGTGATCAGAAATTGACTAAAATATCTGAAATACTAATGTTTACATTCCTGAAGTACTAACTTCTAACTTTACTAGTACTTTACTAACACACACTCTATATATATATATATATATATATATATATATATATATATATATATATATATATATATCATTCCTGTAGAGCGTCTACTCTAGACGCTCTACGCCAACCTTAAAACATTGCCTCAGGACTTCCAGGTATCAAGAAAATAAACAATTTTCCCATTTTTTTCCAGCCAGATTCTGTTCTTTTAATATCGCCACCGCTAAGCTCCGTGGCCCCAACCTAAATATATATCGCAAGCGATAGGCTTATCGCGAAACTGGCTTAATAGCTAACCAAGAATACCTCCAGAATTTTAACAATTTCAAACTCGTTTACCTCCAATGCCAAAATAAACTAAGCCACTCCCACACACACAAAAAAAACTATATATGTGTTTGTATTATACATATTATGGCGTGTTCTTTTTTTTTAAAGAAAGAATGATTCAAATTTCCCTGAAAAGCAAGGCTTACCGCGTCCGATTTGCAAGATTTCTGCCTTTTTTGGCTGTGGCTTCGGGAGAATTTTTATAAATATGAGATTTGAAACATATTTGTTTGATGGCATGTATAACAATGCTGTTTCAGAAGATAATCATTATAATTAGGAATAATATTCCTAGATTTAATGGAAATAATTATATTCTAGATATAAAGGAAATTCCTGTTTCAATTCTTCCTCTGTAGCCTGACAGGTGTAGCTTATCCATGGACTCTGTATCTCGAATCTATACCTAGTTTCTCCTCTCCGTGGATGTATGTATTGATCCATACCATACCATACTGACTCCAGAGACTTATGTATTGATTTTAAACCCATATACATATCACTATGGATAAAAAAAATTATTTTCAGCGCATATACATCTCTGAAGGGAATTATTTAACTGCGTATTTCGTTTTTTTACGTACTATGTAAATTTTTATTTTTATTATTCTACGTATTTTTACTCGTACTACGTACATTTCTCGGACGTAGGTTCGAACCCTCGTCACGGCCCTTGTGGATTTTGTTCAATTATTTAACTGATTATTTCCAATGAACACATTTCTATGGATTAATACATTCAATTGTCTCAACGTATCATGGGATGTATTCCTTGACTCTGCACAATATGGGAGAGTCTGAACAAGGCTGTTTGGCTCATTCCAGGCGGACTCGATTTAAATCCGCTCACTATCACCCATATACCAATACAATTTATTCTTAAAACCTGTTAAACTGTCTCTGTAGTGGTGGCTGAAAGCTATTCCACTCAGCCACAACCAATATTCTCTCTCTCTCTCTCTCTCTCTCTCTCTCTCTCTCTCTCTCTCTCTCTCTCTCTCTCTCTCTCTCTCTCTCTCTCTCTCTCTCTCTCTCTCTCACTACAACAAAAAGTTATGAGCGAGTTGAGAGTTGTGACTATTTATAGTTATAAACACAAATATTATTACAAAACAAAGAAATTCATTATTAAACAAATAATGTAATACTAGATAACAAATTAAATGATTTTTTTAAATTAAATATTTACCTCATGTTTAGCAATAATATATAAATAAAAAAACAGGAACAAATTAAAACAATATAACCCATAAGAAGGAGTAACATAATCTTGAATAACAAGGTTGAAAACTCGAATGAAAAAGTCAAAAACTTAAAAAATTAAAAAAACCCCAAATCTTCAAAACTCGAGTAAAATTAAAACTCCAAATAAAGGGACTTAAACCTCTAGTAAAAAGCATATAAAAGAAAAAAGAAAAAACTGAAAACTCATATAAATAGGTCATAAAATCTCCCAACAATGCAATGTGGTGCCAATGTGGTGCCAACGTGGTGCCAATGTGGTGCCAACGTGGTGCCAACGTGGTGTCAATGGGGTGCCAATGTGGTGCCAAAGTGGTGCCAACGTTGTGCCAAAGTGGTGCCAAAGTTCACCTCCAAGGCTGGATGTGGCTCCATGAACTCTGACTTCGCCTCAGTTAATAGCACAGGTCACGCCAAGTATTGTCCAGGCGCTAATGGTCGTTAAGTGATCAGCCGCGACCCCTAATTGCCCTACACCGGTAGTTAGCGACACTTTTGATTGATGTGTATTTTGTCTTTTGATTTTTTCTAAAGGTGTGTGTCTGTGTGCGAGTGTGTGTGTGTGTGTGTGTGTGTGTGTGTGAGTGTACATCTCTTGAATATACATTTAGAATTATATTCATAACACTGATCGAGTGCTTTATTTAATTTCTCTTTTGCACTTATTTTTTCCCCACTGTCTCTTGTCCTATCAGTGTTCATTGTAAGAACATCTTTTTTGTTTATTTCTATCAATCCACCCCCCCCCCCTCAGTATTTTATATGTCCTAATTATGTCTCGTCTCACTCACGACTTGTCTAGTGTCGTTGGGTTTAGCACTCTCCGTGCCTTTTCGAACCTCATCTCACATAGTCCTTTAACGAGCCACATTGCTAACCTCTTTTCAAGTTCCATTCGCGTTTAAGCGGATTAATACAAGATGGGGTTACAGGTACCCCGAGAACTGGGCAGACGTTGGGAATTTGGTGTGTTGTTTGTTGGGTTAAATCATATCCTATTTACATTTCTTATTTATGAGTCTCTGGTCGGGTGCGGTAAACTGTTTACTAAGCTGTTCCAGTGACGTAGTTCCCCCCCCCACCTTCATGTTGAACCTCACAGATGATCTCATGTTTACATGTAAATCACTTTACTTTTACTGGTGTTTAATTCTACGAGGAGGAGACATTTCTTGGACCCACTCTGCCTCCTTTCAAGGTGTTCTCGGTGTATCTCAGTGTTTTGTTGAATCCGGATTCTTCATGTCAATTTATCATCACTCGTAAACATTGGGTTTCAGGTCCTACCCTTTTGATTATTTCCTTGCGTGTGGAAAGGTGTGTGATTGATTTTTGCTTCGGTACTCTCTCGCTCGGTACTCTCTCACCTGGTACTTGTTCGAGGTTGCTTCTCGAGTTTGTGAAGTAGTAAGGTCGAAGAACCACTAATCTACTTGCAGGCGATGAGTCACAATAACGTGGCTGAAGTATGTTGACCAGACCACACACTAGAAATTGAAGGGACGACGACTTTTCGGTCCGTCCTGGACCATTCTCAAGTCGATTGTGTCGACTCAATCGACTTGAGAATGGTCCAGGACGGACCGAAACGTCGTCGTCCCTTCAATTTCTAGTGTGTGGTCTGGTCAACACTAATCTACTTGTCACCTCCTGTATTCTTCAGTTGAGAAGGCACTATACAACAGTTACTCTCCATGGCTCATTTTCCCCCTTGAAGAGACCTGACTTGTTTCACTAAGTAAAAATTAACATCATCAGAGGCAGAATGAGAGTAAATTCAGATTTTAAAATAACAATTCATTTGGGTGGTTAAAGAATGGAAAGGACACTGTAATCTAAGTCTCCATTCCCATTGGTCAGAAGTTAATTATCATTTGGTAATGCTGATGAAATAACGAATCAAGATATGAACTGGGTGATGGTGAAAGAGTATGTTTGAAGTGAAGTGCTTCTGCTATGTCATGTCCCTTATGTTACCTTACCTACCTTGAGGTGCTTCCGGGGCTTAGCGTCCCCGCGGCCCGGTCGTCGACCAGGCCTCCTGGTTGCCGGACAGATCAACCAGGCTGTTGGACGCGGCTGCTCGCAGCCTGACGTATGTTAGGTATATCTATATATTGTTCCAGCGTTGCTAGTTAACATCTCACTGGTCATGGTCTGGTTGTGTGTGTAAAGGTTATGTAACCTCTAATGAAGCCGTATTGTCTATGCATTGCCAAGGGCATTGACAGAGATGCAATCGTCTTGCCTATGTATTGATAACGTTTGGGCTTCCTCATCTCACACAAAGGCGTTGATTTTTATGTCATCAGAGTTCTTCAAGAGCGCTATGTATGGATGAATGAACATCCAATCCTGTATACATCAACACGATATGACCCCCGCATGTATATAAAAACGATGAGGGGGGACCTCTATGTATAAATATAGGTACTCGTTCAGGCTTGTATACAGGTGTATGAATTGTCGCCGCCCTGGTGGCCGCAATATGAATTAAACCATGCCGAGGCGAGTCTCTGTGGGCGCGCTAAACTAAATTTTCGACGTAATGAAATTGGGTTTTTGGTTCCTTTGTCTGGTTAATATTCAGGAAAATTAAATAAAACTATAACGTGTATGTAAATCCCAGAGAGAGTAATAATTTTTTCCAATCACTGTTTTCTGACGCTGTCACTGGGCGCGCATGCGCAGTGGATGATGCGACGCGCTTGCGCACTGATGGCTCACGACGCCCAGGGGTGATGCGCAGGGGTGACGCGCAGGGATGAATAGGATTTATGTTTACATAAATCTACATAAATTTACATAAATTTACATAAATTCACGTACAAGAACAACAGTGCCACGGAGAGGAGAACAGACACATCAAATTTCTTAAACATTTTCACAATTTAATTATCATGGAGCTCTGAACGTAGTGTTAGGTAGAGAAGGAGAAGAGAGGGAGAGAGAGAGAGAGAGAGAGAGAGAGAGAGAGAGAGAGAGAGAGAGAGAGAGAGAGAGAGAGAGAGAGAGAGAGAGAGAGAGAGAGAGAGAGAGAAAAGAATATTAAGGTCGCTCTTATACATTATTTTAAATTAGTATTGATGTTTTTATCTAGCATTTCCTTATATATATATATATATATATATATATATATATATATATATATATATATATATATATATATATATATATATATATATCCATCAGCCAACCTCACTGTGAGGACCTAAATGAGCATACCCAGGAGACACCAGAGGCAGGTCCCAGCATCCCGACTCAAGACCAACCCACACGTATGATAAGACGACGGAGCTTCCCCCTCAAAGACCCGAGAGGTCAGAGGTTAATCGTGTTTGCATCTTCAAGGTCCAAAATATTCTTTATCCTCGTAGGCTGAGGTTGACCTTGTTGGACCCAAAAAGTCGTCCATATTTGGATGTATATATATATTTTTTATAATCACTTGAAAGGTAGCTTTATCCAACTTTGCAAGCGGAATGGTCTGGGGTGTGGGTCGGACATAGGCTGGTCTGGGAAGGTGTAAGTTGAATACTTTAGGAAATATTAGTATTTATAATGACTACCACAACCACCTTTAAATAATTATAGATTATATGATCCCACATGAATTCGTAGGTTCAAATCCTGCGAGTGCCAACACCATCTCTCCGACCCCCGCCCACCCCCCAATCCGACCCCTCTTCACCCCTACAATTCCCCAACATTATATCCTCATTACCTACCCTCACCATCTAGCCATCTAATCACCCAATTCAATACAGCAACCCGTTAAGCCACTTTCAATCATCTAACCCCAGAAGCATCCATTCATCACCCCCACACCATCTCCCCCCCCCCACCTCCCACAGCATCTCCCCCACCACCCACAGCAACTCCCCCTCACTACCTCCCGCAGCAACTCCTCCTCCCAACCTCCCACAGCAACTCCCACAGCACTAAAGCATGTAATCCACTGATCACATATAATGAAATCACAAAACTATGTCATGTATTCTGAAGTTGGGAACCTCAGAGTTTTATATTAAGAGTTGGAGGTCAAGCCCTGATGTTGGTGGTGGTGGTGGATGGTGGTGATGGTGGTGATGGTGGTGGTGGTGGTGATGGTGTTGATGGTGGTGATGGTGGTGGTGAAGTGAAGGAGGTGAACATAATATGAGTGAGATAAGGTGTATAAGATCACTCTATCCAATGGCTCTCACAACGGGGAGCTGCTACTTAAGTGGATCTAAAGAGGATGTTCTCTAGGACAGTGGGATTTTGAAGTTCATTTTTCTTGGTGAATTCGCCTATATGAACCTCTTGAAAAGGTCAGTATGTGTGTGTGTTAGGAGGAGCCACTTGAGTAGGACTTGACTAAGGGGAAACTGTTGAAAAGGCCAGAGAGTTGCTCTATTTGAAGTTCTGTTAAAATTTCTGGCAGGAATGTTTGAGTGTGTGGGTGAGTAGGCCTATGAGAAGGCTGAGTGGTGAGATACCTAATCGAATTTCTGACAAATGGCTACTTGAATTCAACCCAAAAGTATGCAATGTTATGAGGTTAGAAGTGGAAACCAAAAATAACGTTTGCTAACGTTTTCAGAAACCTAGTTACAGAAGCCATCGGAATACTGAACACATGTTCAGTATCCTGTATCAACTGGATACTCAACAGATGTACAGTATACTGTACCATCAGGATACTGTACCACCAGGATACTGTACCACCAGGATACTGTACTCAAGCATGAGAATGTACTCCACAGGTCTGGAGTACAGTAATATCTCCGAACGAAGTGCTGTTTCAATTCCTGTTACTCAAGTTACTCAACCCACACATTCGAAACGAAAGTGACGACGTTTCGGTCCCTATCGTGACGTGACGAGTACAGTCAACACGGCCCGAAACGTCGCGCGTCACTTTCACTACACCAGTATAGTTTCGGTCACTGTGTTTTGAGCCATCTCTTCCTGCATCTTCTGCACACGTAACACGTAACACCGCCTCGTTACAAGTATTCACCCTAAGCCTGTACTCACGTATCAAGTCGAATGAAATGGGTCTGTAACCCCTGCTGTATCGCCCCGTCTGTGGTGTTGAATGAGTGGACACAGAAGTAGCTATAACTGTAATACCATTACAGACATTACATGTCCCTTTTCCTGTTAGTAGGTTCCACGGTAAGTTAGGATAAGAGGCATTTTAGTACGACAGTTTCTTGACGTTGAGGAGAACACCCTGCATAGTGACCTTCTCAATCATGGAGCGTGATATAGAAACCGAGTCTCAGAGACACGTAAGGTCAGGGTATAAAACATTAGATGATTAGAATTTAAAGCCCCAGTAGGAGAACGGGTCAACCCTCCCCCCATCCCAGGGGTGCAGTGCTTGGAGTTTTCACGTGAAAAGTCGTGAATATTTTGACAGTGGCAAGATCTGGTGTAGCTCCTGGGCACCTGGGAGGTGTATTTTTGGCTTCCGCCTTGAGGCTATCTTCGTACAAACTGCGGCTGTCTCCCCCCATTCCTCTAAAATTAAGACATAAATTTTAACAGTTTAATATAAACTGTTCTGAACATTCACAGCTTTAAGTTTACACTATAAAAAAGTGTTCAGCCCCCAGATTTCACTGTGTACGTTCAGAGGTTTTAAGCTTACACTGTGATCGCTACGCATCAGTACAAAGCTTAACAGTGCCATAGTTCACGACTCCAAACATTGATCTAGTTCACCATAAGTGTTGAGCTCCAGAGCTCAAGATAATCGGAAATTAAAACGCTACAACGACTGAGACAGAAAAAGTGAAGCAGTATGCTAGCGTTCGACTTAAGAGGTGTAACGAGGCGTAGAGATCTGAAGTAAAAGAGGGCGTGGTGGGGGAGCTACTAGCGTAGGATGAAGATGCTGCTGACGTGGGATGAAGATGCTGGCGTAAGATGAAGATGCTGGCGTGAGATGAAGAGAAAGCATCAACCTGCGAGACTGCAGCTCTCGCCGCGAGCCGGGGAAAAAAAAAATCCGTCAACATTTTGGAGAGGAGAATAGTCCCCCTCCCCAGATGTAGAGGGAGAGGAGAAGTGTAGAGTCCCCCTCGTCACGTGCGGTAGAAGAGAAGGGCAGCAGTAGAAGGCAGCAGCAAAGACGCTGTGCTTAGCGGCTTACATCCCCGCCGCCAGGAACAAGACCCACATTTACATATAGATGGACCAGGTAATTAACAAGGCCAACTAACTTTAAAACTTGCATCACTTTCTAATTGAAATCTCAGCACGAGAGGCAGGACTCGGGGTGGAGCCCAAGAGGACCTGCCTTGAGCCTGTATCAAGGTATCAAGGTAACAGTAGACCTGCCTTGAGCCTATATCAAGTTGTCAAGGTAAACGTTGACCTGTCTTGAGCCTATATCAAGGTAGAAGTAGACCTGCCTTGAGCCTATATCTAGGTAGAAGTAGACCTACCTTGAACCTATATCAAGGTAGAAGTAGACCTGCCTTGAGCCTATATCAAGGTAAAAGTAAACCTACCCTGGGCCTATATCAAGGTAAAAGTAAACCTACCCTGAGCCTATATCAAGGTAAAAGTAAACCTACCCTGGGCCTATATCAAGGTAGAAGTAGACCTACCCTGAGCCTATATCAAGGTAAAAGTAAACCTACCCTGAGCCAATATCAAGGTAAATATAGACTTCCTCCAAGCCAATATCAAACTACAAACCACTCGAGCCTAAAACACAAATGAAATCACCTTATCCCTGAATTCACTCCCACTAAACCAGGCAAAATAAGAGACCCTCAGGCCTAAAAAAAAAATTAATGTATCTACTGTATTTTCCCTGTAAGGAAAGGACGAAGGGAAGATGAAAGACCTTTACAGAGGTGAAGAGGGAGATGACGGTGTTCGAAGAGGGTAATGAGAGAGTCAAGAGAGTCTAAAAAAATTATTAAAATATTGGATACGAACCGATCTTTCTCGCGGAATTGGGCCTATGTTTGGAGAGAGAGAGACAGAGACAGAGAGACACAGACAGAGTGAGAGAGAGAGACAGAGTGAGAGAGAGAGAGAGAGAGAGAGAGAGAGAGAGAGAGAGAGAGAGAGAGAGAGAGAGAGAGAGAGAGAGACAGAGACAGAGACAGAGAGACACAGAGAGAGAGAGAGAGAGAGAGAGAGAGAGAGAGAGAGAGAGAGGAGAGAGAGAGAGAGAGAGAGAGAGAGAGAGAGAGAGAGAGAGAGAGAGAGAGAGACACAGAGAGACAGAGAGAGAGAGAGACACAGAGAGAGAGAGACACACAGACAGAGAGAGAGAGAGAGACAGAGACAGAGCCAGAGAGAGAGACAGAGAGAGAGACACAGACAGAGAGAGAGATACAGAGAGAGACAGACAGAGAGAGAGACACAAACAGAGAGAGAGATACAGAGAGAGAGAGACAGAGAGAGAGACACAGACAGAGAGACACAGACAGGGAAAGAAAGAGAGAGACAGAGAGACACAGACAGAGTGAGAGAGAGACAGAGACAGAGAGACAGAGACAGGGAGAGAAAGAGAGAGACAGAGAGACACAGACAGAATGAGAGAGAGAGAGAGAGAGAGAGAGAGAGAGACAGAGACAGAGAGACACAGACAGAGTGAGAGAGAGAGACAGAGTGAGAGAGAGAGAGAGAGAGAGAGAGAGAGAGAGAGAGAGAGAGAGAGAGAGAGAGAGAGAGAGAGAGAGAGAGAGAGAGAGAGACAGAGACAGAGACAGAGAGACACAGAGAGAGAGAGAGAGAGAGAGAGAGAGAGAGAGAGAGAGAGAGAGAGAGAGAGAGAGAGAGAGAGAGAGAGAGAGAGAGAGAGAGAGAGACAGAGAGACAGAGAGACAGAGAGAGAGAGAGACACAGAGAGAGAGAGACACACAGACAGAGAGAGAGAGAGAGACAGAGACAGAGCCAGAGAGAGAGACAGAGAGAGAGACATAGACAGAGAGAGAGATACAGAGAGAGAGAGACAGAGAGAGAGACACAAACAGAGAGAGAGATACAGAGAGAGAGAGACAGAGAGAGAGACACAGACAGAGAGACACAGACAGGGAGAGAAAGAGAGAGACAGAGAGACACAGACAGAGTGAGAGAGAGACAGAGACAGAGAGACAGAGACAGGGAGAGAAACAGAGAGACAGAGAGACACAGACAGAATGAGAGAGAGAGAGAGAGAGAGAGAGAGAGAGAGAGACAGAGAGACAGAGACAGAGAGACACAGACAGAGAGAGAGAGACAGAGACAGAGAGACACAGACAGAGACAGAGAGAGAGACACAGAGAGACAGAGACAGAGAGAGAAACAGAGACCCCCACCACACCCGTCAGCGCCCACACCGCCAGACCCCCAAGCAGCAGCCACGACACCCCCCACCGGAGACATTTATGCAAATGTACACGGCTAGTTATTCCTTTGCCGGGGTAAAGATGTCCTCACGACCAGTATAGTCTCTCGCGGCTCCTCAAACTCATCCAATGGACCTTTCCACGTCCTTAAACGTTGCTTTTGTGCTCGCTTCATTTATGAGCTGGGGAGAGTGTATCTTGTTCAGTGGGTGTGGCACGGTGTGGCTGGTTGGTACAGGGTGTGGCTGGGAGGTACAGGGTGTGGCTGGGTGGTACAGGGTGTGGCTGGGTGGTACAGGGTGTGGCAGGGTGGTACAGGGTGTGGCTGGGAGGTACAGGGTGTAGCTGGGTGGTACAGGGTGTGGCTGGGTGGTACCACCTCAGGGAGTGAGGGAGGTAGTGAGGGAGGTAGTGAGGGAGGTAGTGAGGGAGGAAGAGTGTTAGAGAGGTAGGGAGGGGAAGAAGGGAGGCATGTAGGAAGGGAGAGGGAGGTAGTGAATGAGAGGGGGCAGGTAGGGAGGGAGGGAGAGGGATAGGAAGTGTGTTAGAGAGGTAGAGACGTACAAAGGGAGGGAAGCAAGAAGGGAAGGGAGGTATGAGAGGCACCATCACCCTCCTCCTGCAGCTGGTGTTATCACCGTCGGGGGGGAGGGGGGAGGGGGGGGGAGAAGGAAGGAGGATGCTGCGGATGCTGTGCTGCACGTCCTGGGCGTCTCCATCTGTTACCTCTGGTCGAGCCTGGCGGAGATAAACCCCAGCATCCCTCCTAACCCGCTAGTCTGAATACCAACAACAACAGTCATCCATCCTTCATCGTTTTTATCTCGTTCTCCCTCCCTCTCTCTCTCTCTCTCTCTCTCTCTCTCTCTCTCTCTCTCTCTCTCTCTCTCTCTCTCTCTCTCTCTCTCTCTCTCTCTCTCTCTCTTCTGAGCTCATGTATTCAGATGTTATCTTCAGTAGCGACAGAGACAACAGATCACCCCCGTGGAGGGTTTTCATGTTATCTCTCTCCTTCTCTTGTATTCACTCTGTCTATTCATCTGTCTCCGTCAGTTTCTGCTCCGATCATTCTCCGTCAAGTCTCCTCATTGTGACGAGTCTTCTCGTATTTCCCAAGGGCCTCTCTTGGGAGGGTCAATGAACACTGAGTGAAATTTATGACTGTCTTGGAGACGTTTCGTGGCGTGCTGTCCAGTGGAGAGGACCGTCTCCTGTCATCAAGGTAATGGAGTGGCGTAGACGGTGTTGGGAGAGACAGTTGTGGACAGTTCTGGTCTGTGTTTGACGTGGTAGGTCAGTGGGTCACACTGGAATGGACAGTTCTGAGTTGGGTCTTATTAGTGGACTCAATATAAAACGTGATTCGAACATGTATAATTAAAGCTGTTTTATTGACACTCGTCTGAAGGCGAGTTTTCTGTGTTGTATGGGTCTGTTCAACCGGTTGACTGTCTCAACTGGTTACCGGTTGAATGGCTCTCTCTCACTCGTCTTCAATGCTTAACTGGCAAACCAGTTTACGGGTGAAGGACTGCAGTTTGAGTTTATCGGCTGACTGCCTAACCAGTTTACCGGTTGAAGGAGATACAGTCAATCACTCCCAGTTGCTCAAGGCGATGCGTATCTTGGCTCCATTCGTGCCGATGGATTCCCAGTGTGAGTGTCGGGGTTGAGAATTATGGGGCGGTTCCTATTGTGTGCTCAGCCTCCTTGCTTCCCTCTGATACCTTAATGTGATGCTTGTCTAGATACACACACACACACACACACATACACACACACACACACACACACACACACACACACACACACACACACACACACACACACACACACACACACACACACATACACACACACACAGTATCAAATATAAATATGATAGACCTCAATAGGCTCAGGAACATGCACATCAGTTGACTAACAGCTAAAAGGTGGGACCAGAAAGCCAAAGCTCAACAAGCACAACTAGGTTCGTATACCCACACCACCACCCTGATCCAAGTTGCAGACAGAAACTTCCTAACACAACATCAGGAGAGAGACGTGAAGACAAGTTGGAAGACCAACCAGTAAGACTGAACTTCTTAGTCGTCACACAAAGTGAAATGAACATTGAGACCACTGAGCATGACATACCCTGTGTCCCACTATGTGCATGAAATTCATAACTAGCCAATGCAATTCAGATGAAAGTTGATGATTTATACAACCAAGATAAAAAGAAACTGCCCAAGGTTTAAGAGATACGCTTGGAGCCACGAAGGAGAGGAACAGAAGCTGAGGAAGAAAATAGAAGGAGAACAGAATACATGAGAACAACGGAATGGATACAAAGGAATTCGGAAAGCAGCAGACAGGCAGTGTGAGAATGACATAGCCTCCAAGACCTTCAAGGCCTCCAAGGCCTTCAACGGTCTCCAAGGCCTCCAAAACCTCCAAGACCTCCAAGACTTTCAAGGCCTCCAAGGGTCTCCAAGGACTCCAAAGTCTCCAAGACTCAACCTAAAAATATATATATACGCCAACATGAGAACGAATAACTCGTTAATTGAACAAGGAATAGATAGACAGATGAATAGATAAATGAATGGATAGATGGGAAAAGCGATAGACATAAAAATGGATGAGTGGTGATAGATATAAAAATGGAGAGAGAGGGAGAAAGAGAGAGAGAGACTCTCTCTCTCTCTCTCTCTCTCTCTCTCTCTCTCTCTCTCTCTCTCTCTCTCTCTCTCTCTCTGTCTCTCTCTCTCTCTCGCTCTCTCTCTCTCTCTCTCTCTCTCTCTCTCTCTCTCTCTCTCTCTCTCTCTTCTCTCTCTCTCTCTCTCTCTCTCTCTCGCTCTCTCGCTCTCTCTCGCTCTCTCTCTCTCTGTCTCCCTCTCTTGTGTGAGAAACCGGTACTCAGTCTTGCCAGGAATTCCTTTGAAATTCCACAGCTCTTTCGTAAGATCTCTGTTATTTCTCCATTGAAAGCAACCGCTTCAGTTCGTCCTTGAGCGGTAACTCACATTTTTCTCCAGCTAGACCTTGGGTGTGAGCGGTAGCTCATAACCAGTACAGCTCGTTCTTGACTGAGTTGGAGTGAGTATACTTCTCAAGCTATACCTTGAGTTGCATTGCACTATATATACAGCATCGTACCAACCATTCCTTCACTACCCATTCCCCTGACTCTTCTCCTAATATATTGCTCTTATCCTTCTTTTCCCTTCTCTTCTAAGTCTTATTCCTTTCCCTCTCTCTCTCTCTCTCTCTCTCTCTCTCTCTCTCTCTCTCTCTCTCTCTCTCTCTCTCTCTCTCTCTCTCCCTCTCTCTGCTGTGCATCACCTTCTCCTTGCTTCCTTTCTCTCTCTACCACAGCATACTCGGGAGGATAATTAAAGTATTAAGTATGGCTAGAGGAGAGGCATCTTTGCTGCCTCGCCCGGCTGAGACCAAGGCTTCAGGGGGAGGATATACCCATCTTGCTCCTCGAGACTCCAGTTTGCGATATTGAAATAGTTGACATTCTTTATCGGAAACATATTCCTTTTACTTGACTCTGTTGGTAGAGCATCGCTGAAGCTTCCATGTTTGCGTCTCTCTCTCTGTCTCTGTCTCTCTCTCTCTCTCTCTCTCTCTCTCTCTCTCTCTCTCTCTCTCTCTCTCTCTCTCTCTCTCTCTCTCTCTCTCTCTTCTCTCTCTCTCTCTCTCGCGTTGTCAAGGAGAGAGAGAGAGAGAGAGAGAAACAATGAGAATAAGATTAGGGATAGGTAAAGTTGAGGTTAAGAGAGAAGCAATGTATAGAGAAAATTTTTAGAAAGGGTTAAAGACAGGAATATTAGACAGACAGTGAGACAGGCCAGACTGCTGTCAGCTTACCGTCCCGTCAACTGGCCTAGATTATGTAGTCACCAGAGGAGGCAAAATACATATGGGTCTATGAATCGTATTCTTTTCTGAATGCCATTTAATAAGCCTGTCATTGTTCTTAGAAAGTTATTATTTTTACTGGTCACTTCTTAAGTGTTCTCTTCGGCATGTTCTTGGACGCTTCTCCACAGACTGATAGAAACATTCACACACAAACACACACAGTTTTTTCAATGTTAAGTGTATTTAGCAAACGGAATGCACTAGGTAGTAATGTGGTGGAGGCAGACTCCATACACAGGTTCAAATGTTGATATCATAGAGCCCAGTAGGCTCAGGAATCTGTACACCAGTTGATTGACAGTTGAGAGGCGGAACAAAAGAGCCAGAGCTCAACCCCCACAAGCACAATTAAGTGAGTACAAGTAGGTGACTAGATGAGTACAGACACATATACATAAATTGAAGTGGAATTAAAATATTATTAAACAAGAATGAGGTAGGGAGAGAGAGAGAGAGAGAGAGAGAGAGAGAGAGAGAGAGAGAGAGAGAGAGAGAGAGAGAGAGAGAGAGAGAGAGAGAGGAGACAGAGAGAGAAAGAAAGAGAGAGAGAGAAAGAAAGAGAGAGAGAGAGAAAAAGAGAGAGAGAGAGAGAGAGAGAGAGAGAGAGAGAGAGAGAGAGAGAGCAAGAGAGAGAGAGAGAGAGAGAGAGAGAGAGAGAGAGAGACAAAGGCGGAAGAAGATAGCAGAGGAGACAAGAGGCTACACAAGACGTCACAGACATCAAGTTAACCCTCTGGTAACTCTATTAACCTAATAACAACAGAGAATGGAAGGTTAATTACACCGGAGACGAGGTAGTAACACAGGTGAAGTGGTCATTTCACAGGTGTTGTGGCACGTCTAATTTGCACAGGTGTCAAGATAATTGGCGTTGTCAAGGCAATTTACACAGGTGTCAAGGCAATTTTCATATGTGACAATGTAATTTTCATCTTTGTTCCGGCAATATTTCCTGTGCTTCCTGGGAGAATATTGATCGTCCGTGGACCTCAGGCTGCGAGCAGCCGCGTCCAACAGCCTGGTTGATCAGTCCAGCAACCAGGAGGCCTGGTCGACGACCGGGCCGCGGGGACGCTAAGCCCCGGAAGCACCTCAAGGTAACCTCTGATGTTCATACAGTACTCTATGATTGTGCCTATGGCACCTCTACTTCTCCTTGGCTCTATTCTGTATTTCCTTCCGTATCTTTCGCTCCAGTATGTTGTTATTCAACTGTGACAATCTGGGACCTGGCCCTCCAGTATCTTCCATGTATATTACCTCTCTCGTCTCCTTTTCACAGAGTACGTCTTCAGAGCTTTGAGA
>NC_091168.1:20821936-20934436 GCF_040958095.1 Procambarus clarkii | reverse complement strand
TGTATCCTCTGATTTTTGTCTGTAGGGATAACGTTTCTATTAACAATATCTTTCAGGACCCTTTCCTCCGTTTTATGAGCTGTGGAAAAGAAGTTCCTGTAAAATAGTCTAATAGGGGGTATAGGTGTTGTGTTAGTTGTCTCTTCAGAGGTTGCATGGCTTTTCACTTTCCTTCTTATGATGTCTTCGACGAAACCATTGGAGAAGCCGTTATTGACTAGGACCTGCCTTACCCTACAGAGTTCTTCTGCCTTACCCTACAGAAGAACTCTGTAGGGTAAGGCAGGTCCTAGTCAATAACGGCTTCTCCAATGGTTTCGTCGAAGACATCATAAGAAGGAAAGTGAAAAGCCATGCAACCTCTGAAGAGACAACTAACACAACACCTATACCCCTATTAGACTATTTTACAGGAACTTCTTTTCCACAGCTCATAAAACGGAGGAAAGGGTCCTGAAAGATATTGTTAATAGAAACGTTATCCCTACAGACAAAAATCAGAGGATACAACTGACGATTTACTATAAAACCAGAAAAACGGATAGCCTACTCATGAGAAACTCTCCAGACACAAAACAGAACGCTTTAAAAGAGACTAACGTCGTCTATGCCTTCAAATGCCCACTTGGGGACTGTAAGCTCCAAAAAACCCAGTATATAGGCAAGACAACAACATCTCTTTCTAGGCGTTTAACGATGCATAAGCAACAGGGCTCCATTAAGGAACATATAATCTCTTCCCATAACCAAACCATCGCCAGAGAAATCCTAGTAAACAACACAGAAATCATCGATAGATACAGCGATAGCAGGCGGCTTGACGTTTGCGAGGCACTACACATCAAGAAGTCAACACCAGCAATCAACAGCCAATTATTGCACAACTATATTCTACCCACCTCAAGACTCCGCTCCAATATAGAAGCATCAAAAAATATGGACCAATAGGCTTTCTACAAACACTTCTATTCAATACCCATTGTTTGTGTTCTGTCTTGTGTTGATACTTTTAATACCCTATTAATATCCCCTTTTGTTCTGTCTTGTGTTAATGCCACATCACCCCTCCCACCTCACTCAAATGTAGATATAAAATCGGAGATACGTAAGTTCTATTCAGTTGTGTATTTGTGAACTAAAAGTCTTTGAAAATGTAATAAGTTTTACGAAACGCGCCCGTGTCGCGTCAGACTAGAAATAAAAATGAATTTTGGAGAATTGATTTTTGATTTACCTCCAACAGTGAAGCGTAATGTACGAAAGATTGAGAAAATTCGTGTTAGAATTATTAATCTTACTTTTTCGGTCATATTTAATATATATGTCTACAGGAAAGACTGCTACCAAAATATACTAATATATATATATATATATATATATATATATATATATATATATATATATATATATATATATATGCACCTATAAGCACATTGTTGATTCAGTTTCATCATATCCTTCCCTGATATATACGTCATTGTGAACATTCCAAACACAAACATATATTATTCATTGTAAATATAATGATCTATATATACTTATGAAAGTAAACAACCTAATTAGCCCATCATAATGCAAACTATTTAATTCAATTCTAAAATCTAAGTAATCAGCTGATAAAAGTGCTTCCAGGTTAACAACTTAGAAACCAATAAAATATTCAAAATATTGAATAACAATAATTAACTAACTATTCAATAAAGATACTAATTTATGGATAGCATTCAATTACTTTGACATTAGCGAGTCAGAGAGAGAGAGAGAGAGAGAGAGCGAGAGAGAGAGAGAGAGAGAGAGAGAGAGAGAGAGAGAGAGAGAGACGGACACGTACGTAATATAAAAAAGAGGAAGTTTTGATCGATGATAAGCTGGCTTCTGGAATATTTGGCCCTCCTCCCTCCCTATGGGTAGCTCCCCTTCCTCTACCCCCCCTCTCTCCCTAGCTCTCCTCTCTCACTAGCTTTCCCCTCTCACTAGCCCTCCTCTCTCGCTAGCTCCCCTATTCCCTCTCCTTTCATTGCATACTCTCCACCATCCGTCTATCTCTGTTCTCTAACTCCTTCTCTTAATCTTGTTGTCTAACTTGTTGTCTATAACTCGTTCTCTGATTTGAGATCTCTAACTCGTGTTCTGTAGCTTTCGTTCTCTAACTCATTCTCTAACAAGTGTTCTGAAACTCATTCTCTAACTCTGTTAGAGAATGACATTTGAGTGTCAGAGTAGTTAACAAATGGAATGCATTAGGCAGTGATGTGGTGGAGGCTGACTCCATACACAGTTTCAAATGTAGATACGATAGAGCCCAGTAGGCTCAGGAATCTGTATACCGGTTGATTGACAGTTGAAAGGCGGGGACCAAAGAGCCAGAGCTCAACACCCGCCAACACAGGTTTAGGTAAGCAGCCCCCCCAGACCTGATGACGGATTGCGGCCACAGAAAACGGGCGCAGAATAAGCACAATAAATCAAGGTATCGTAGCTCACTGACCGCTAAGGAAATTTATGTCGGCCAGAGAGGAATGCTTAATGATTTTAAGATGGAATTTTCGCCGCGTTAGCTTCATATAAATTTTCCACCCTAATGCCGCTATTATTTTTATTATTTTTCTTCCTCTCATTCCACCACTTTAATGTTATTTTTTATTTTGTTTAAATCCCCCCTTGTATTCAATGCTGCTATTTTTTGTTAAATCCCTTCCTTTCAGATGGCGCTGTGTTAAAATGCTCCCACCAATGCCCCCAATTTGTTAAATCCTCCCAACTCTTCAACCTCTCCATGCCGTTATGCCTGGCGGTGATTTAATGTGTTTACGAAAATATGTGAAAGGCGGAGGGGGGGGGGAGGGGGTGATGCGGGGGGGGGGACTATGTATTGCCGCAGAAATAAGTAGGAATGTACACCAGTATATGTGTGGGGAGGTGGGGGGGGGTGGGGGGGATGTGTAAGGCAAGGCATGAGACAGATTGGAAATGTGTATATAGAAATGTGTGAGAATGTGTTAGAATATGTGCCGGACTATGCTAGAAAATACATGAACAAAATATATATGTGAAGTGTGATAATGTGCCGAGATGTACAATAATGAACTGTAATGTGTTTGGAAATAGTACAACGAGGGGTGTGTGAGTTTATTGGGGGAGGGGGAGGGGGTTCTGGAGTGGGGTTGGTGGGGGTTAGGTGGAGGGGAGGGGGGTCTGGCGAGGGGGGGGGGAAGGGGGGGTGTGAGATGGCTGCATGTAAAGGCTCCACAATGGCTTCCCCCATTGTGGACGGGCTGAAGCCTCTGAGGACTTGTACAGGTTCAACTACCCAACAGCCAGAGTCTCCACACCCAACCAATTACTACCCACACGCTAAGGTGTTCAACCTACATGAGTAGAAATTCGCTGGAATACATGTATGTACTAATTGGGCTTCTTGAGTGGGGGTTGAGTTTTAGCTCTTTGGTAACGCCTCTCAACCGTCAATCAACTGGTGTACCCTGAGCCTACTGGGCTCTATCATATCTACAGGAGTGTCCTCCAACTGAGCCCCACATCCCGGTCAACCAGCAGTCGGCGCCCATAACATAAGGCGCTCAAGCCATCGATAGCATCACTATGACCCTCTCTCGTGAACATCACTCCGTCAGCGATCATCTATCCCTTCACTAACTCGCATCAGGAACACATTAACTCAACAATTAGATATATGAGAGGTCAAGATATCCGACTATATGAAGGTTCTAGTACACAGTTAGCCTCACCAACACTCAGTTACTAATATGATTCTAACTCATCGCGAAATATAGTTGCTTCCTAATTCAAAAATATAATTATTTCAATATATAAACGACTTTATCAGCTCAGGTTTCATGTAAGTTAATGTTGGATAATTAACAATTATGATAATGAGTTAAAATTAGAAACAACATCAAAATCCCCGACACAGGGAGGCAGAAAGACACCGAGAGAAAGAATGGAAAAAGAGAGAGACACAGAGAGAAAAAAGGAATAAGATAATGTAAAGAGTGGAAAGGGAAGGCCACCTCTTAGTGGAAATAGACCTAGAGGAAAGGACACATCAGGGAGAGTGGGGCGCCCAACTGTGCCGGTCGCAGCTTAGACCAGCACCACGACACTCACCAGAGGACGCTCCTGTATAGCTAAATCCTCCAGATGGGACTCTTGCGTCCACCACTCCAGAAAAGACTGACCTATTTGCAGTCCATTGGAGTGGCAGGATACAAATCCAGAGCCCTCTATGCCTGCTACAAAAGCCTGGGGCAGAATTCCTAAACATGATAATTAAACGCAAAGGCCCTTTCAAGAAACTTTGTTTAATTGCATTTGCAAGATGCAGTCACAAAATCTGTATATACATTACTTGGGGCTGTATCCCCTTCTATTAGGCGCTATAAATGCGAACACTGCTTGAGTATAGACGAATCATGGTCAAGAAGACTTGCACTTCTTTATGTCTAACTCGGCCCAAGGACATACCGTACATTATGTGTAAAAATAAATGCGTTTTGCTTGACAAGCTGCACAGGTGAATGATTAATCCGGCATTAGTCTCAATATCATATTTACTCATAAATAAATAATTAAAATAAACAATAGATTCAGGTACAAACTTGATGTTTAAACATCAAATTTAAACATGCATAGTGCATAGATTTTATGCACTAACAATTACACATAAAGCGAGAAGAATTAACATCAACAACAGAGCTGCAACATTTAAGAGTTACCCGGCAAGAGTTTCCAGGTAAGAGTTACTCGGTAAGAGTTACCCGGCAATAGTTACCCGGCAAGAGTTACCCGGCAACACTGCTTTTGCAGCCCCGAAACGGACCAGTTGCAACGCGACAGTACAATTGAAGCCCCTTAACACCACCGAACCTTTCCAAGCAGACTTCTAGCTAAATCTTTCATCTCTGCTAGTGATTTAAACCCTTTCATCTCTGCTCTTATTCCGCGGGCTTAGTCGCCTCCTTTGCCTCTCATTCCTTTCTAATTGATGGGCTAATTCCCCCCCACTCTCACGTACTAATATCTCATTTAATTCTCTCTCTCTCTCTCTCTCTCTCTCTCTCTCTCTCTCTCCTCTCTCTCTCTCTCTCTCTCTCTCTCTCTCTCTCTCTGTTATGTTCGTCTGTCTATATTTCTCTGTTTCTCTTTTTCTATCACATATATTTTCTTTCAGATTATATTTTACTTTCCATTCTTGCTTACACATCCATGTACAAACAATACACACAGCTTTGCTTTAAGTACTGACACAGTCTCAAGCCACACAGCCCACCCAACAAGCCACACACACACACACACTAAGCAAGGGAGTGCCGGCCTCACCAACTCTTCACCTTATCATCAATTCATGCAGGAATGTTGAGGTGGAGTGGTCCGCCAGTGGGCTCCAGGACTTCAGGGATCAGATGTGGCCTGTTACTGTTTCTATTAGAGCAGTAATAAAACCATTCAACCTCTCTCTCTCTCTCTCTCTCTCTCTCTCTCTCTCTATTTCTCATTTATTCCATATTACGATTGATTTTTCTTCGTCATTTACCTACGGACAGTATTCAAAGGAAATTAATAAACTGAAGAAAGTAAGTAGTGATAGCAGAAGAAAAAAATAGGACAATAACTAAGTAAATAACTAGAAAATTCTACGAAACTACAAACAAAATATCAAACAGAGAAAAAACAAAGAATCAAACATATCAAATTTACAAACACAAAGCGACACTAACTTGAAATAAATTTAAAAACTTACAAATTCTTGACATTATGAAAAAAGATGATATATAAAAAAAAATTAAAAAAAAAATTATATGTAATTTCTTTGATTCTATTCCCTATAAGTCGTTCTAAGTATGTGCTGAACGACAGGGGGAGGGGTCGGACAGGTGCTAACACGCTAATTCGACTTGAGCAGAGCTATTTAATATACTAGGTGGTTGGTTAATTAGGAGCGAGGGGGTCTCTGGTTAACCTGTGAGCTCACCATCTGCAATAATAACCCACTAAGTTCCTTTGCAACCCGGGAATTTCTCATACTTTTGCAACTCATTGCCTTATCCTCTCCTTATATCTGTCTTTACAAACGCAATTCAACTATAACAACTCTTGGGCCCCAGTTGGATTTTGGCAAAAAAGTGTTGAACACCTAATTATTGAATGGAAGTAAATTGTTTATACAAAAATATTAAGAACGATTACTTGAGGCAGATTATCCTTATCTAGTTATTGTTCCAAGAATGTATTCTCAGCCATGGTCGATTAAGGCAGCATCTAGGATGCTCTCAGACGTAGGTTCAAATCCTCGTCACAGCCCTTGTGGATTTGTTTATTCTCAGCCCTATGGAAGGTAGCAGCGAACTCGACCAACAGCCTCAGTTTAAACACGAAGTTCTTCTGACATCTTTCTTCTCGTTCTCATCCCATCCTTAATGAAGTAAATGAGAAAGAATGTTCTGTGTAATGTGGTCTGTCTCTCACTTCACTGGTCTTCCAGCTTCCTTGTCCCAATTTCTCCTCCTATCTCTTCTACCTCTTTTATTACTATTTCTCTCATTTTTAGCATATTCCTCTTCCTGCTATCTCCATTATCTTAACATATCTCTTCCCTGAACCTCCATTGTGAGGTAAAACCCCCTTCCCCATCCCCCCCCCACTTCCCCCTGTACGTAAATGGGGTTCCCATTGTGTACATGGGGTCCAGTCACTTACACCAACAGTTTCCATAACTTACACGACTCGGGTTTCCAGTATTTTAATGGGTCCTAACCAAACCATTTCCTTAACTAACTACATGGATCCTGCCTCCGTCTGATGTATAATGGGTCCTGCTCCCCACCACCACGCTGTGCATGGGGTTTTAGTCAACCACTATCTACATGGACCTAGCCACTTATACTGTTTATACGGGGGAAGCCAACCGCCCACTGACAGTCTATCTCCCCCGTACAGTCTAGGTGGGGGGCGTTTGGCCTTGCTGAACATCACCTCCAGAAACTAATGCAACATGTAATTGACGTTGTAACTAGAGACCCATGACTAATGCGTCGGCGAGAGGGGAAGAGACGGAGCAGTGGAGAGAGAGGGAGAGAGAGAGAGAGAGAGAGAGGGAGAGAGAGAGGGAGAGAGAGAGGGAGAGAGAGACAGAGAGACAGAGACTCTCTCTGGAGTCTCCCTCTCCCTCTCTCTCTCTCTGGAGAGAGAGAGAGAGAGAGAGAGAGAGAGAGAGAGAGAGAGAGAGAGAGAGAGAGAGAGAGAGAGAGAGAGAGAGAGAGAGAGAGAGAGACAGAGACAGATAGACCGGGACAGACAGACAGATAGGGACAGAGAGAATGAGATAGAGAGAGAAATATAGAAACTCAGAGAAGTTGCATTAGATTAAAAGGAGAGCGAGAGGAGAGAGAGAAGGAGAGGCTGCAAGAGAAGACAGAGAGAAGGTAGAGAGAAACGAGAAGACGGTAACTAAAGAGAAATAACAGGAAGAGAAGCTGACGTAGATAGGCGATAGAATAATAAAATTGAAGAGAAAAACGACCGAAGAGAGAGAAAAAAGGAATAGAAATAACGATACATCAACGAGAATAAATAATATAGAGGAAGGGAAAGGAGAATCAAGATACTGGAAGGGAGAAAATGGAACAGAAGAAGAGAAGAGGAACAGAAAAGATTGCTATAAAGAGATATATATAAGAACAAGGACCTATAGGGGATATATTGACAATACCTCCCATAGGTCCTTGTGTTATAGCCCTTCTGGTTATCTTTGGAAAAAGAGAGAAACTCATTATTTAAATATGTTTATTGCTTTACAATGTATGTCCTAAAAACAAATTCAATTCTTATGTTAATGTGTTGTAGTTACTCTCTGTTAATATATGAATTATACGTATATTTCATGTTTAGTATAATGTTGGTAAAAAAAATATATATATGAGTATTGAAAGATAACAAGAGTGTATTTAATAGTATCATAAGATAATAACATAGTTTATTTTAGGAAAATTCCAAGATAAAAAAAGGCTTATTTATTTAAGGTTTACTTAAGAGTATTCTGAGATAACAACTATTTATTTAGGAGTAGTGTAAGATAACATGTGTTTACTTAAGAGTATTCTAAGATAACAAGGCTGTAAACTCATCAATATTCAAGTATACATCCTTTATCACAAGAAAAAACTCACCTCGTCTTCATCAGAAGGAAAAAAAGGGAACAGGGGAGAAAAGAGAACAAAGAAGGAATAACGAAACATAGAGAAGAAAGAGACGAATCAGGTACAAAGAGATTAAAAGAAACTAGACATAATTAAGAAAATTAAAAGTGATAACTGGAAATGAGGAATTATGTGACAACAATGATAATTGGTAGGCAAGGATAAAAGAAAGAAGAGAGAGAAAAATGGGAATAAAAGAGTAAGGAAGAGGAGAGGGAGAGAGAGAGAGAGAGAGAGAGAGAAGGGAGAGGAGAGTGACAAATTAGAGGAGAGGTAAAGACTTGCGGGGCACTAGACACGAAGTGAAATATGAAGGGCAGGAGAAGATAAATGAGACATAGGGAGAAGGGTGATAACTGACTGAGGTGCTGAAGAGACGAGCAAAAGCCTCATACTGGTAGTTGAAATAGTAGTTGTGGTAGTAGTAGATGTGGTAGTATAGTTATTCAAGTAGTTGAAGAAGTAGATGTATTAGTAGATATTCAAGTAGTTGAAGAAGTAGATTTATTAGTAGATATTCAATTAGTTGAAGAAGTAGATGTAGTAGTAATTATATAAAGACTTGGTTCCATAACCCACGTGAGGAGAAAAAACAACAGTGCACGTTTAAGTCAACAGATTGAGGAGAATCAGTGGGAAATTCTCACAGAAAATGATAACGAGGTTTGTGAGGAACTCAAAAAATAAATAAATTATATGAGGTCTTTACTATAAAACCAACTTGGAGACCAAACTTGGGAGTTGAAATGCTGCAAGAAACAATAGATGATATTTCAGTCTTTCTAGTAGCGATAAGAAAACGTCTAGAGGAACTTGACATGACAAAATCAATAGTGTCAGATCTTATCAGAACTGCTAATGGTAGTTGAAAAAGTCGTTTGTTTCCCATTATCTAAAATTAAAAAAAAACCCTAAGACAGGAAATCTCACAGCAGTCTGAAAAGATAAATGTAAATACAATATTAAAAAAAGGAGATAGAAAGAAGACTTTTTATCTCCTTCGAAGATATCTTTCTATCTCCTTTCTTCTTTCCTTCGAAGGAAGGAAAGAAGGATAGAATTAGAGACTGGTGTTACTGACAATATTCCATGCAAATTGGTGGAGAAAGCAATCAGGTTGTGAATAATGGAACAGTTGGAGAGTACAAACAATTTGACAAAAGGGAATGTCATACCTCTCAAACTTGATTTTTATGACAGGGGGTTACTAAAATATGTGAAGAAGAATAGACCTGGATGAACTAGTGTTCTAGAATGTAAAAAAAAAATGGCATTGTTCCCCGTGAAATATTATTGGAGAAGCGGGCTGGGATTGCTTGGAAAACACTAAACTGGTTTACGGAGTACCTAAAGGACAGAGAGTACAGAGAGTCACCGTCAGAGAGATTTCAAGCTGGAGGGATGTAACAAATGGGGTCCCACAAGGCTCGGTTCTGGCACCGCTGCTGTTCCTAATTTATGTGAATAACCTCCCAGAAAAAGAGAGCTAGTACATGGCAATATGTGTGTGTATAGATAATGCCAATCTGACGAGGGATGTAAAAACAGAGGAGGACTACAGGAAGTTACAGAAGGACCTTGATAAACTCCAAGCGTGGTCAAAATTCCAGGAATTTTGGGAATTGGGAATTCCAGGAATTCAACCACAACAAGTGAAAAGTAATTAAGAGGGGAAAGGGAGAGAGAGAACTCCAGGCAGCATTTATACCATAAGGAAAGAGAGAGAAAGATCTGGGAGGTGATATACCTCCTACACCAGAGGCACACATAACCACAATAACATTGGCAGCATATGAGACGCTGACAAATATATGAACAACGTGTATAGACTTACACACAGAAATCACAATAGTGTGATGCATCAAATGAACAAAAGATGTATCTTTTACCATGTCGTAGTTCAGTTGATTAAGGCAGCGTCTGGGATGCTCTCGGACGCAGGTTCGAATCCTCGTCACGGCCCTTGTGGATTTGTTAACGTTTATAGACCTAAATCAGATTCCTTCAAGGTAATCTATACAACATTTGTTTGACCAACACTGGAATATGCAGCACCGGCATGGAATCCACACCTTATTAAACATAAAGCCAAAAATTGGAACAGTACAAAGGTTTGCAAACGAGATTGGTGTCAGAGCTAAAAGGATTAAGCTACCATGATCGGCTAATGAACCTAAAATCCACAATCCCAAGAGAACAGAAGGAACAGAAAGGATATGATCACGATATACAGGATACTGTGAATAATAGATAAAGTAAGTGGACAAGAGTAGCCTTCTCATATTCAAAAAAAGCAGGACAAGAGGACACAAGTGGAAGCTAGAAAACGCAAATGAACTATAAGCACGTAAGGAAATCAATACATCTTTTTCTCTACGGATAGTCAACAAATGGAATGGAAGTTGTAGAAGCCACCTCCATCCACAACCATATGAACAGGTTCAAGAATACGTAAGTCAGAATAGTTACATTTTAACGCAACAGGTAAACAGTGACGAATACACAGTACGTCTCTTCGTCCGCTTGATGCTGTTGTTCCTGTTGCTATTGCACTGCAGTTGATGCTACTGCTACTGTTGTTGTACCTGCTGCTGCTGCTCCTGTTGCTGTTCCAGCTGCTCCTGCTGCTGTTCCAGCTGCTCCTGCTCCTCTTTGACCTCTTCCTCCTTCTCCTGGAAGAGCCCTTATAAACGAGCATTTCTGAAATCCGTCTCAACATTTTCTCCTTGTTTTCGGGCGGGTGTTTATCGCGTACATAATGTTTCAATATATCCTAATGTTTATGTAAACACACCAGTCTCCTGAGACTAGAGTTAATGCTGGGGGAGAGAGAGAGAGAGAGAGAGAGAGAGAGAGAGAGAGAGAGAGAGAGAGAGAGAGAGAGAGAGAGAGAGAGAGAGAGAGAGAGAGAATCATAGTCACTTTGACTACACAGCAAGAAATTAGATCCCACGCGAGACTTGAAGATTGAGGACCCGATGGGCCTTTCCCTTTTTTTAGGAGCCAGATATCCCTTGGTCGCCATTCAGGGGGTTCGAATCCACCCAGAATTCGCGAAACAAGGGTTCGAATTCACGCAGAAACTACCATTAGTACGTTCAAACCCTCACAAAATTAGTCGTTCCGGTGTTCGAATTCTCAGAAATCGCCATTCAAGAGTTTGAACCCCTCGTAAACCCATTTAAGCGTTCGAATCCTCTCAGGATTAACAGTTCATGGGTTCGAAACCCACATAGAGTTTCGGCTCGTTGTTTGATGCCATTGTGAACGTGAATAAGAGATAAACAGAGACATATGGAAGTAAGTATAAAGAGGGGAGAATGTGTAAGAGGTGAAGGGATGAGGGAAAGGGGACAAAAGTGAGGGGAAATATTCACAAAGAGGGAGAGGGTAGCTGGGAGGGGGACGGACTGCCAGAGAGTTGACATGGGAGAGCTTCAGGGAGAGGGGAGAGCTTCAGGGAGAGGGGAGAGGCTGAGGGAGAGGGGAGAGGCTCAGGGAGAGAGGAGAGGCTGAGGGAGAGGCTTAGGGAGAGGGAAAAGGCTCAGGAAAGTGAAGAGGTTCAGGGAGAGGGGAGAGGCTGAGGGAGAGGTCCAGGGAGAGGGGAGAGGTTCAGGGAGAGGGGAGAGGTTCAGGGAGAGGGGAGGAGGTTCAGGGAGAGGGGAGAGGCTGAGGGAGAGGTCCAGGGAGAGGGGAGAGGTTCAGGGAGAGGGGAAAGGTTCAGGGAGAGGGGAGAGCGATCAACTAAGTAAACAAACAAGGTATCACCTTACAAGCTCCCCTCTTCTCCTCAGCCGCTACCACCTAGCAACGAGACAGGTGGAGGAAACGGGGAGAGGGGAGACGGGGAGAGGGGAGAGGGGAGACGGGGAGAGGGGAGACGGGGAGAGGGGAGACGGGGAGAGGGGAGACGGGGAGAGAGGAGACGGGGGAGAGGGGAGACGGGGAGAGGGGAGAGGGGAGACAGGGAGAGAGAGGAGAAAGGGAGAATCGAGAGGGGAAGAGGGGAACCTCGAAGAGAAGAGACAGAGAGAGAGGGAGAGAAAGAGAGGAAATGAGACGGTGTTGAGAAGAGACAGAGAAAAAGAAAAAAAGGGGAAAATCCTGGGTTACGTTGGTGCCGAGGATCAACTGTCCCCACGGCCCGGTCTCCTGGTTGGTGGTCAGATCAACCCAGGCTGTTAGACTCAGGTACCTCGCAGCCTTACCTATGAATCACAGCTGACAAGGTATTCAATGCAGCTCCTAATCAATTTATCTTCTCAACCCCTTGAGAAATCGATTAGTTGTGTCCCTTATGTTCAGAGGAAGAAAGTTGAAAACTCCGTCGATGTTGAAATTCTCAGTCAGGAAAGACAATGGCTTGAATTCACTAGCTCCATTGCAAGAGAAACATCTACAAGACAGCAGTTTCCTTCCTGGAAACATCCGAAGACAAAGGTTGAAGAATTAAGATTCTTTAGAATCTTCAGTATTATGAACATTAAGATACCTTGAAAGAAACATCAGAGATGCGTTGATCTACATACACTTAAAAAAAAAAAGACAGAAAAGGAAGGAATACTCGCTTAAAGCAAGAGATTCGTGATATCACTAACCAGGTAACATCACCGTGTCAAGGTAACTGGGGAAAGGAGGATAGTGGTATAAATCAGTGAATCTGTACGCTGTTACAATGTGCTTGCCGCTGGCAATCCGAATCATTAGGGACGAAGAGGAGGTGGCCGCCGGAGGGAATCGGTAATGGTGAGAATTCGTCTGGGGTACAAGTACCCTTGGAGATTCGGGATGGAAACAACAGTTGAGCAGCGGAGTTGCAGAATCTGTGGTGAGAGTGACGGACACCGCCTTGACCACTCACTATTTGAGAAACTAAGATATGGGATATGAGCTGGGATATGAAGGAAAGGTGATGTGGAAAAGAACTGTTCCGGAAACTCATCCCATCCTACGTACATCTACATCCCCACCCCTATCCCATACTTCCCTTCCCCCTCCCCTACAATACCACTACACTAACTCTACCCCCCCCTCCTTCACTGTACCTTAGACCCGCCCCTCTTTCCCTTCCTCCCCTTCCCCCCTGCCCCACCTAAACACCTCCCCCCCCCACACCCTCTTCCCTCTCCGCGGTGGGCAGCTGAGGACAGCGGCTCTGGGGGGTCCCAGCGAAACAAAACCCGCATACAGAATGAACAACTTTTAATAACTCAGGGGAATACTCTGTATCTCCTCATCCCCCCTCACGATGCAGAGAGCTGTATCCCGCCCACCTCTCGCCCCTCACCAGTCGCCCCTCTACCCACCGCCGCTGGGGCGCCAGTCAATAAAGGCGGGAACTGGCGACTTGGAGGCCTGGGGCCCCTCTGGCGGTGTCCACGCTCCAAATTCTCCCGCCAGGACGCAGCGAGCCAAGTTGTGTGTGTGTGGAAACTGTTGACTTTTAAGATTTTAAGGATCTATCAGGCAAGAAGCACTTTCTTAGCCAGGCACCTGCGGGAGTCTGGCGATGGAGCGTCTGGCGTTAACGAGCCAACTGTGAGGGGGGGGGAAGGAAGAATGCCTGGCGTAACATTGCCTGGGTAAGCAATCGTGTTTGAATGACAAAACAGGAGAATGATGATAAAATGGAGAGATAGGGAAAACGGTGCGAAAAATGGACGTAAATGACAAGAACATTGGGAACCCAAGAAGAAAAGATTGAGTAAGAAAAGGTTGAGTAGGAAAAGATTGAGAAGGAAAAGGAAGATGAAGAAAGGAGGAAGGTAAAGAAATACATGACAGGGACTGAAGAGAATTTAAAATAAAGAGGGGAAGGAGGAAATAAAAAAAAAAACAGAGCTGAAAAGAACATGACAAAAATTATAATAAGGAAGGCGTGGTGGAGGTGAAGGAAGGCGTGGTGGTGGTGAAGGAAGGCGTGGTGGTGGTGAAGGAAGGCGTGGTGGTGGTGAAGGAAGGCGTGGTGGAGGTGAAGGAAGGCGTGGTGGTGGTGAAGGAAGGCGTGATGGTGGTGAAGGAAGGCGTGGTGGTGGTGAAGGAAGGCGTGGTGGAGGTGAAGGAAGGCGTGGTGGAGGTGAAGGAAGGCGTGGTGGAGGTGAAGGAAGGCGTGGTGGTGGTGAAGGAAGGCGTGGTGGAGGTGAAGGAAGGCGTGGTGGCCGTGAAGGAAGGCGTGGTGGAGGTGAAGGAAGGCGTGGTGGTGGTGAAGGAAGGCGTGGTGGAGGTGAAGGAAGGCGTGGTGGCCGTGAAGGAAGGCGTGGTGGAGGTGAAGGAAGGCGTGGTGGCCGTGAAGGAAGGCGTGGAGTATATATATATATGTGTGAGAGAGTGTGTCCGCTTCCTTCAAGTTACTTAGAGACTAAATGAACCAGACAAGTCCTTCCCTCTCCCATGAGGACGTCTATCTTGGGCACCGCTCTTCTCTCTCTCTCTCTCTCTCTCTCTCTCTCTCTCTCTCTCTCTCTCTCTCTCTCTCTCTCTCTCTCTCTCTCTCTCTCTCTCTCGCTCTCTCTCGTGTCTCCGCTTTCCCTCTTTATTGTTATTTACTAACATTCTTTCAATCATTTCCTGTCATGGATCACTCATCTTTCAAGGCCCATTTACTCTCTCACTTTGTCTCATTCCCTCATATTTCCCTCACTCTGCCCCCCAATCACTCACCTTCTTCACTCTCACTTCCATTTTATTCACCGTCACCATTGTTCTCAATTATCTATCTTTCAACTCTTATCATTCTCACGCTTTCTCCTCTTTCCTATCTCACTTTGATTCCTCTCTATCTCACTTGCTCTTCTATACGTCATTGTCTCTATCAAATTTTCTGTTATCTTCTCTTCTGTGTGTCTCACGTTCCTTGACACATTTCTCATTTTCTCTCTTAGGGTCTTTTTTGATATAAAAAATTGTCTTTTTCCAGAACTTTAAAAACAAATCCTCTTGTTTATAAGGATGGAGCTGTCTAGATAGAGGGAAGATGAATTCGTTGATGCTGCAATCCGTCCTCCTAATTTTTCCCAAAATCAAGAAATTGTCGTACAAAGGTGTCCCTTATCCTAATCTACCAGAGGAGCCAAAGCAGAAAACGGGATAATATGTCAATTTTGCGAGCCCCGCTGCCATTTTCTAATACGACAATTTTTTAGCCTTGAGTATACGTCCAAAATGCGACGTGTTATTAGGATGGTTGGATGCTGGGGCTATGTATCATCAGCCAAGACGAGGATGAGGAGACATATCAGGATGTCTCCTCATCCTAAAATTTCATCTTGAAAGAGCACCAACTATATTTCTCATTGTTTACATAACCTGGGGGTATGTTGCCCAATATGTTATCACTCCATGACCACTCACCAACCCCTAGTGGCGCAGTGGTAAGACACTCGCCCCGCGGCCTAGATTTGACCTGGGTTCGTATCCTGACCGGGGGAGGATTGGCTATAGGCGCCAATCCTTAACTGTACGCCTCTGTTCACCCAGAACCAAAGAAATATGATTATAAATAACATGTGAGAAAGTTAAATAATTACGCGAAAAAATAAATGTAGAAAGAAATAAGGGAAGGAAACCATCAGGCGAAAGCGGCAAGCCATTACGACTATATAGCACTTTGGAAGGGACCAGGATAAGGGTTTGGGATGGGACGGGGGTAGGAAAGGAATGGTGCCCAACCACTTGACCGGTCGGGGGAATTGAACGCCGACCAGCAGGAAGCGAGACCGTCGCTCTACCGTCCAGCCCCAAGTGGTCATTGTTGACAACACGGAACCGCTTTATCTCCAATAAATTAAACACACACATCACACCGTCTAATGGAGCGCTAAGCCTCTTAAAAAAATCTCTATATTGTTGGTGCATTGTGTACACACACATAGAGATAGATAGATAGATAGATAGATAGATAGATAGATAGATAGATAGATAGATAGATAGATAGATAGAGATAGACAGATCCCAACACCTGCCACAAGGGACAGGTAGTCACGTGAGAGGTCCAACTGTCCGGACACAGGACAGAAACAACAATTCCGTGACCAGGGCCTGAGTTAAGAATCAAGATTGGATTCCCTTCGTCCAACAGCTCCTCGACAATTGAGTTGACTCTAATTTCTTCCAGACAATTTGGTCCTCATCTTGAGCACCTGCGGCGCCTTCTGCTGGACCCCCGCCGTAAGCTTTGTCCCAAGGTGGTTGTAATGGGATAAAGGCCTTGGAGGCAGTTGGTACCTCTCCCCGAGCGGGAGTAATGGTCGGAAGACACTCGAAATGTATCCTTGTCGTAGCCTCCTTGATGTCCTTAAGCTTCAGACACTATGGCGTCACGGTTTGTTCATCTAAATATGAACAGAAGTTACTTTTGTCCCATGTGAGATAATTGCAATTGTTCCATGATCGGTACGTGTTCCTGCATATTTCAAATTAGCGTTGGTTTTTTTCGCGGGGTGTTTGAAGTCAATAAAGTATTAACATTTTGAGGCTGTGGTGATCGTGAAAATTGTGCCGTATTAAGTGTGAACACAAGGTGATTTAAATAGGCATTTGTGGAGAGGTGTTTGGATAAACATGATCACGACATACTAAATCCTCCGAGAAATCAATATATGGAAGACTGACGAGGTCATAGCCGCCGAAACTAGCCTCCAGAATGAACCATCGGCCAACAAGGAACTATAGACCGTCGGTGTCAGAGCAATAGAGGTGTAATGTCCTTTGTAAATCATGAGATGCTGGACGTATCTGCTTGGACTTAAAATCTGCTATGTCAGAACACAAAGTGTTTTGGAAACCTGAACACCAGTCTGCTGCAGATTGGGTTAGGCAGGAGACACACACACACACACACACACACACACACACACACACACACACACACACACACACACACACACACACACACGCTAGGGGTTTGGTAGCTGAGTGGACAGCGCGTGGGACTCGTAATCCTGTGACCCGGTTTCGATTCCCGGCGCAAGCGGAGACAAATGGGCAAAGTTTCTTTCACCCTGAATGCCCCCTGTTACCTAGCAGTAAGTAGGTACCTGGGAGCTAGACAGCTCTTACGGGCTGCTTCCTTGGGGGAGGGGGGGAGAATTTGTTAGTAGTTAGTAACAGTTGATTGATTAACAGTTGAGAGGCGGGCCGAAAGAGCAGAGCTCAACCTCCGCAAGCACAACTAGATGACTACACACACACACACACACACACACACACACACACACACACACACACACACACACAGTGGTGGAGGCTGACTCCATGCACAGTTTCCAGTGTAGATATGATAGAGTAGTAGTATGTAGAGTATGTATATATGTATGTATGTATGTATGTATGTATGTATGTATGTATGTATGTAGAGTATGTAGAGTATGTAGAGTATGTAGAGATAGAGTATGTAGATATGATAGAGCCCAGTAGGCTCAGGAACCTGTACACCAGTTGATTGACAGTTGAGAGGCGGGACCAAAGAGCCAGAGCTCAACCCCCTGCAAGCACAACTAGACGAGTACACACGGTGACAAAATAGGCAATATAACGTACTACATAACAGCGATGAACGGGAAATGTTTCGTTGTATTTCCGTGAATGATAGTCGGTTTTTTCCGCATGTAAAAATAAATGTTTATTTTTCAGAAAAAGTTGTTGATTTTTATATTCATGCACTTATGCCTGTCTCGCTCCCAAACCCCCGCACTTCACTAATACGTAAACGCAGATAAACGAGTCCACATATAATATATATATATATATATATATATATATATATATATATATATATATATATATATATATATATATATCTTGTAACTTTCAAATTATTGTCTAGCATAATATTCTTGTTTAGTGAAATATTCTTGTCTAGTAAAATATTTTTGTCTAGTGTAATATATTCTCGTTAATCTCATTAAATTCCGTACACAAAAGTTATCTACAGAACCATTAATATCTACCTAACCACCAATCCCCTCATTAACAATCAACAAACACTAACAACCATACAACTACATCTTTAAGTCAATTACCTACTAAACCCTCTTTACTAACCTACTAACCTCTTAACCCCTAACATCCGCTACCAGCCTCCTCCCACCACCACCACGACCAGCCAACATTCACACCCACTAACATTCTCTCAACTATCATCTCCACCTACTAGTACATGTAGATTCTGTAATTCAGCATCTACACCCCCCTACATCTCTTCTACCAGCCACCTTCCCTCACCCCAACTCCCACCCCACTAGCAGCCAAACACACTCCCACGAAGTCCCCCACCCCATCTGGAGTCAACCCTCCCACGTACCAGTAACATACAGCCATTCTCTCCAGTGTGAAGTCAAAACAAATCCCTCTGAAGAACAGGCAGAGCAAAAATAAACAGAGTGAGGCCTGAGTCTGCTGTTTATACTGTCATTATCGCTAAGGACTTCGTGGTCTGGCATAACACTATCTTACATCAAGCTCCTCACTCCAAGAGGGGGGGGGGGGGTGACGGTTCTGACGGTTCTGAGGAGAGGGCGTTGGAAGTTGGGGATGAGGGGGGGGTGCTGAGAAGGGGGTGGGGTGGGGTTGGAGAGAGAGGGGGTAGAGGTGACGGGGTGAGGAGGAGGGAGAGTTAGAGGGGGGGAGAGAGAGGGAGAAAGAGGGGGGGTAGGTTTAAAAGTGGGTGCTGAGTAAGGGGGGGGGTTAGAAATGGGGAGAGAGGAGGTAACAGTCTATTATTCCCTGTACTTCCAAAAGTACAGCTCCTTAGATAGTTTCCCAGTTCTGTATTTACATGTTGTATTTTAATTCATATAAAATAGAACAATTAGGGTTACACTCTTGGATGGTCTGGAGTCAATGGTGATCATGACCTATGGTGATGCTTGTCATCATATGTTATGACCAACCTTGGCATATGATAATAAACATGCATGGTATCCTCGCATTTCTCATTTGCTTTTCTTCTCTGATTCTCTTTGCTATCTCCCTTTTCTCCTTAAACATGTCCAGTCTAATAAACACTGTATGGCATATCTCCTCATTTCTTAAATATCTGCCAATATTAACGTAACCGGGTTGCTGTTCATAAATATCACTTTCACTGGTCGATTTCTGCCTCTCTGAAACCTACCTAGCCTGTAAAAATGCTCCATTTGCCTTGTTGCATCTCCAGCCTGAATTTTGTGTAGAATTTATGTTACTTCATTATGTTTTATCTCTCTCCTTATTTGTCACGTATCCCTCCCTCATGCTGTGGTAGGTAGCATATTACTGCTAGTGTCTCCCTCTCTAACTCCTGCTGTGTACATTTCATAACTTGGGCAGTTTTGCAGCCTCAAAAACTGTTTCTTTAATTATATTCTTACTCTCTCAACCCTTTGCTGCCTCAGCAAAGGTTTTATCTGGGTCTTACTCCCCAAATCTTGATTACATTCTCGATTTATTTAATTCTTTCTTCTATTAACTTGCTTCGATGCCTTACCGGCCTCTTCCAACATTTATTTTCTCTACTGTAACCTATTCACACGTGACTCCCTTTGGCAATGTTTTCCTTCAGTTCTTCTACTTGGTTCCTGGTTCCAATAAGGAGTTCGTCACTCCTGTCAAGTTTTACACTTAGGCCTTCAATAACCTCATCTCTTGTCTACCATCTCTTGTAGTTCTTGAAGCAACCTTCCCAGAGACGATGCTTCTTCTGAAGGGCTCGTATTTCCCCTTCTCCTCTCCACCTTTTCCTGAATTTCAGCATTGCCTCTCACTAGTGCTTTCCCGAAGGTGTATCATGCTAATGGCTCTCATTCATGAATGAAGTGAGCCATTTATCTCTTCCATATGGATAGGTTTATATCTTTTGGCCACTGCACATCTATCAAGTCCTCCCGTCCTTGGTGTCCGTACGAGAGACTAGCCACACTGCAGGCTCACTAGATGAGTTTGGCTTGCGTTAATTGCCTAACGATTCGCCCTCCACTCAACACTGATAGGTGTTGTGGGAGCTGCTTGTCAGTGTAGGGGTCAGGGGTCAGGGTAGCAAGTGCGTCCTCGCTGGTTAGGGGGTCTGTTGTTGTAACTGCAGAATCGAGCTATTAGCTCTTGGACCCCGCCTTTCTAACAAATATATTTTTCATCTATTATGTATACTACACATATTTCTCTCTAACACACACACACACACAGACACACACACACACACACACACATCCCCAAGAAGCAGCCCGTAGCAGATGTCTAAATCCCAGGTACTTATTTACTGCTAGGTGAACAGAAGCATGAGCTTAAATGAAACGTTGCCTGCTTATAAATGCTGTGTCCGGGATTCAAACCCGGAACTTACGATTGAGAATGGAAGTCGTTCACCCCTAAATAATCAATCTCTCTCTCTCTCTCTCTCTCTCTCTCTCTCTCTCTCTCTCTCTCTCTCTCTCTCTCTCTCTCTCTCTCTCTCCACTCCGATATGTAGGATGGTCAAGGGTGCTAAATATGTGTGAGGGAGTCCATGTTAGGTGAATCAAGAACTCGGAATATCACTAATGAATTGACCCAGAGAGACGTCCCTAGTGAGTCACACTACAATGTGTGTGGTGGGTGAGGAAGAAGAGATGTGGAGGGGATTGTGTGAAACTGATTGGGCCACAATAGCACCGGGCGTTAGTCTAGCCTGCTTCAAGGCCCTTAATTTCCCACCTCCTTCGACAATCATTCTCTTAATGACTCCTCCTCCTCTACTTCTCCCATACCTTTATCGTGTCCTTTTCCTGTCACTCTCCCCCCAGCCTTCTCTTCCCCTTTCTCTTGCCCTTTCTCCTCCACTTTCTCTTCCTCCTTCAACAGAGACGAGACTCACGATCAAAAACATAACTCGTCTTAAAATGCATACCTCGATCAACCGACTCCTAAATATTCATTGGAAACCCCGCGAAATTCGGCGCGTTCTAACTGGCGGAAAGTTACTTGTCGTCGAGGGATTTCATTGGCTAATTGCCCACTTACTGATCCCTGATTGGCTTATATACAGCTTTGGGCTCTGAGCTGCATTAATGGTTCTGTAGATAACTTTTTGTGTAGGGAATTTAATGAGATTAACGAGAATATATTACACTAGATAAAAATATTTTACTAGATAAGAATATTTCACTAAACACGAATATTATACTAGACAATAATATTTTATTGGACTAAAATATTTTACTAGACAAAAATATTTTACCGAAAAAATATATTTCAGACAGAAAAAAATTGGTAATAACAGAAAAAGGTGCTATAAAATATTGTACTAAGCTAGAAAAGTATAATGTTAGAGTTACAAGTTGCAACTTATTTTTCTAAGCATTTCTCTAAATAACTTCAAGTTCTAGCACGTTGAACTTATCAAAAAGACATTTCTCCATACCACATCCCCCAAGAAAACCCTATATATATTTTTTCATAAAAACCATGTATTGGCTTGAATTTATTTAACTTGAATAAATAAATATGCTCAAATATACACAAAAAAATTAATCCGTTTATAAAAAAAGAGGAAATTGATAGGCCTATGATTTCGTTCATTAAATCTATTTTTTTGCTATTTTAGGCCAAGAACTAGGTAGGTCTATGGCACGTCTGAGCTTCTCTTGTTCCCTTCAAAATTTCATGATTTTCAGAACATGATCAGAATCAGAACATGATTTTTTTTTAATATTTTTTTGAAAATTTTGGAATATTTCCTAAAAATGTTGACTCGTAATATATTCAAACTTTCAAAGTTCTTCTTATTGCATAATTTAAATCACATATTTAATGAGTGAACATTTTCTTTCCTTTCACTATGCCACGAAGGAATAAATAAATAAAAATAGGAAGATAGCAAAAATAAATAGGAAGATAGCAAAAGAAAACGATTTTTTTCTTTAAATTTTCTTTTGTGCTATAAGGGCGAAACTCCTAAAGAATTTGAGTGTTTTCACTGCCTTAATATCTGCGTTGCAACAACACCTGTGTGTTTCGGGGAGGTGTTAGATGATATTCAAAATAGCTTAGAGAAAAAACATGTGATGTATTTGGAAAGAGGGGGGGGGGCGGGTGGTGCATAATTTTAATTTTATCTTTCTCTCTCTCTCTCTCTCTCTCTCTCTCTCTCTCTCTCTCTCTCTCTCTCTCTCTCTCTCTCTCTCTCTCTCTTTCTCTCTCCCTCTCTCTCTCTCTCTCTCTCTCTCCTCCCCTCCCCTCCCTCTCCCTCTCCTCCTCCTTATTCTTCTTTTAGATATGATCAGAGACGAATGGGGTAATTTGAATAATGGTTTTTCCATCATTCTGTCAAGTTTTTTTTATTTCCATTTTAATATTTCCTTCTTCTTTCCTCTCCTTTATTACACTTTTCAATTATCTCTTCATTCTTTCTATCTCCTAATATTTGCACCTTTTCATCCACCTTTCTATCTTACTTTTCATATTAAATATAATGTATCTCATTATTTTTTAGACTCGCAATCAGTTTTCTTATACCTGCAAACTTTTGTTATATTTGGATAAAATTAACAGATTATACTGTTTAAATATTTTATTAGAATCAAGTTTTACTTTAGACAAATTTTCTAGTTTATTATATTAATAAGGTAGAAGAGGATTCTAAGTTATAACTGTGGTTGTATGTGAGTCAAGCATAAAGAGGTACAAGGCTTCTTGCCCAGGGTTAGCAGGTTTGGTGCTGGTGTGTTGACCTGGGGTAGGATGCAGCAGGATGCCACCCACAACAGCTCCCTGACTCCCGAGTGCGTATTTGCTAGGTGAACAGTTCAGGCGAAAGGCCACTCTCAGCTCCTGCTCCTGTGCTAGGTAAGTCCATTTACGGGCTTGCCATAGCCCGTGCTACTTTGAACATTTTTGTTCCTTGTACCTGAATCTAAAACAACAAGATGAAAGGCCAAGTGGCCAAAGGTCACGCCCTGCCCTGGAATCGAACTCTGGTCCACTAGACTGTGTGAGGCGACCTTACAAAACTATAATTGAGTTGACCAGACCACACACACTAGAAGGTGAAGTGACGACGACGTTTCGGTCCGCCCTGGACCATTCTCAAGTCGATTGGGAATAGTCAAGACAATCGACTTGAGAATGGTCCAAGACGGACCGAAACGTCGTCGTCGTCCCTTCACCTTCTAGTGTGTGGTTTGGTCAACTTACTTTAGCCACGTTATTGTGAATCATCGCCTGCATATGGAAAATTATAATGAACCACAGAACACGAACAAAAACTATCGTAGGCCAATAATATTTTTGGCTGTGGTTGGCACAGTCACCGGCACACTCTGTGGCCTTCGTGAAGTCCCACCTACGTGTCTCTGTGTCTCACTCTATCTGTATTGTCTCTGTATCTTCGTATCTCTCTGTATCTTAGTTCGCGTTCCTGTGTCGCTGTCTTGGCTTCTGTCTGTGCATCTGAATCTGTCTATCTGTGTTTTTTTTTTACTATATCTGTGTCTCTGTGTCCATTTCTGTCTCTCACTTGTATATGAGCAGCTCCCAGGACCCCCAATCAAACTCTGCTAATAAACCCATTTCCTCTCCCATCCAATTTCTTCCCAACATACAAAACACTATCCCTCCCCCCTCTCCCCCTCTCTCCCCCCCCCCACCAATTACCACGCAAACACACACAACTGCCGAAATTGGTATGCAAATTACTCCCCCTCATTTCTTAATTCTTACCGCTCTAGTCACCAACATTATCGGACTACAGCATTTGCAGTTTATTCCAAAAATATTACCATTCTAATCAAGGTGATTGGGGATTTTTTTTTTTTAATTGAGCAGGGAGTGAATTCCAGCTCTTCGACTCCCTAATCATTTGGGCAATGGTTGAGTGGTTCAGTGATAGTTCGATCCTCCGGACTGTTCCGTTGTAGATTTGAATGGTATGAGGAGGGTCATACTGCTTCCTCTATGGAGGGAGTTAGATTCTAATACCTCCTCTTTGTAAGGTGATGGTCTCCGCTACCTCCTCCATGTATGGAGTTGGCCTCCAATAACTCCATTAACATACAACAGAGGGAACGGGCACCATTCCATTAGATAACCTTCACCTGAAAAGGCGGAACCCAAGAGCAGACGCTCGCATGTGCTAGAATTACAATTAGGTAGAAACACACACACACACACACACACCACATATGTCAGACCAATCCTGGAGGATGCAGTTCCAGCGTTAAGTCCGTATCTAGACGAAGTTCGAGAAGGTTCAAAAGGTATGCCACCAGGTTATTATCCGAGCTGAGAGGTATGAGTTACGAGGAAAGTACACACACACACACACACACACACACACACACACACACACACACACACACACACACACACACACAAGCAACAAGTCAGGGACGAGGTACACACAACAGATCAAATTTCCTCCGCCCTTCTGTGTGGTATTCCGTCTATTTTCCGGATGCTTGGAGGAGGGGGGAAAGGAGAGAGAGGAGAGGAGGGAGGGAGCGGAGAAAGGAGTGGAGAGAAGGAGAGGTGATAGAAGAGAGGGAGAATATAAATAAAGATGAGAAAGAAAGGGAGAGGTTACGGGCTATTCATGCCCGTGCCACCTTTTGGGTGGCTTAATCTTTATCATCAAAGGGGACGTATTAGTAGCCATTAAAGCATCGTAATTCTGACGATTAATTATAATACAGGTGACTTGCTTGTGGATATTCGTTTCTCATTAAGCGAAGCAGATAAACCGGCTGGGATAATATAAAAAAATCGAATCCACTTTATCGGGATAGGCTCAGGATATCATCCCAGCGGTGAGTCCACTTTATCCGGATTGACTCACGGCTACATCACAGAACTAAGCTCACTGGAATGCTGTAATAGGCTGAGGGCAAGAAGCCTTTAGCGTGCCTCAGACAAGTCAAGAGCCGGATTTTCTCACGCAGACATTTAAGACGCTAAATACGAGCGAATTACAAACGCAGACAGGTTCCTCAAGACGTCTAATACGTTACGTTCTAGAAATACCTTAAATTCTGCCACGCCCACACGGTGTAACAGACAATGAACCTTAGGTAAGCAGTTTGGAACAGGAGACATACCGAACCGAGGCAATATGGAACAGAAAACATCAAAATCCCAAACCGTGGAATAGAAGACTATATATGGAATAGAAAAAAAAGATTCTATATGGAATAGAAAAAGAATCATATCAAGCCACAATGCTAACCAGTCAACCGGAAATTCAATAACAAAGGTCAAATCTGTCAAGAAAACTCTCCCACCACTCACTCTCTCTCTCTCTCTCTCTCTCTCTCTCTCTCTCTCTCTCTCTCTCTCTCTCTCTCTCTCTCTCTCTCTCTCTCTCTCTCTCTCTCTCTCTCTCTCTCCCCAACCACCTCTGGCCGCCTTAGGAGTTAAACATAGACCAAAAAACAAGAGAAGATTGAGTGCGAGACAAATTTATCTCCCGGAGATGCGTTGGGGAGAGATGACCTCCCGCAGCTTCCCAGCGACAACTGGCCCAGGTAATTTTGGAACGCTGGAGGGAGGGAGAACATTCTCCTTGACTCCGTGATGCTGTCGTCGGCATGGGAGGGGGAGAGGAAGGAAGGGAAATTCATGGAAAGAAAGGCTAGGTGGGAGAGAGACAGATAAACAGAGAGACAGAGAGACAGAGAGAGAGGGAGAGAGAGAGACAGAGAGAGAGACAGATAGAGACAGAGAAATAGAGAGACAGAGAGAGAGGGAGAGAGACAGAGAGAGAGAGAGAGGGAGAGAGAGAGACAGAGAGAGAGACAGAGAGACAGAGAGAGAGAGAGAGGGAGAGAGAGAGACAGAGACAGAGAAACAGAGAGACAGAGAGACAGACAGAGAGAGACAGAGAGACAGACAGAGAGAGACAGAGAGACAGAGAACGGAGGAGGGAGGGAGGGAGGGAGACAATGAGAGAGACAGAGAGAAAGGGAGGCAGATATCAGCATCCTTTCTCATTTTACTGTGCTTTTATTGACATATAAAAGGGAGAGAAGGTGAGAGAAAATGAGAAAAGAGGACTAATAGGAGAGTAGGGAAGCACTTTTAAGACACATGATAAGCATGATAAAAGAGAAATAGGTAGAGGATAGTTAGGAACGGGGAGCACACCAGAAGGTTGACGAAGGAAGAAAGAGTGCCCAAAAGTGTTTGGTGCCCAAATCTCAAGAAGCACATAAACAGAAAAAGGTGCAACGGCTTGCTACAAAATGGCTTCCGGAACTGAAACAACAAGAGTTTCGAGAAGAGACTAGAGAGGGGTTAGATATGCCAGAAAAAATAAGAGATATGATCACCACTTACAAAATACTAACAGAAATCGATCAAATTGACAAACAGGAATTCCTGAAACCAGAAATTTCACGAACAAAGGGATACAGATTCAAGCTAAGGAATCAAAGGTGCCGAAAAAATATTAAAAGGTTTTCTTTTGCAAACAGAGTGGTAGACGGTTGGAACAAGTTAGGTGAGAAGGTGGTGGAGACCAAGACCGTCAATAGTTTCAGAGCGTTATATGACAAAGAGTGCTGGGAAGACGGGACACCACGAGTATAGCTCTCATCCTGTAACTACACTTAGGTAATTACACACACACATCCCTAGAATGAAGCCCCGTGGAAGCTGTCTAGATCCCAGGTCCCTATTTACTGCTAGGTGAACAGGGCATCAGGTGAAAAAAACTCTGCCCATTGGTTATTGTCTCGACTGCGAATCGAAACCGGGCACTAAGGACTACGAACCCCAAGCGCTGCCCACTCGGCCACGAGGCCCTCTGTTCTTACCTAGATGTGCTTGCAGGGTTGAGCTAGGCTCCTAGCCCCCGCCTCCTGAACATTCTTAGACTAATGCAATGACTCATTTCTCACGCTTTTGTCATATTTACACTTAAATGGTAAATCTAATTAGCTTCAACGACTCTTGCATCTACCTTGTTCCACTTATTGACAGCTGTGACACTGAAAAGGTTCTTCCTGATGTCTCTGTGACTCATTTGTGTCAGTAATATCCATCTATGACTCCTCGTTCTGCTGTTCTTTGCTTTTGTGCAATGCTGCTTTCTCTTTGACAAATTTTGTTTAGAACCTTATATGTTGTTATCATGTTCTCCCTGTCTGTCCTTTCCTCCAGTGGGGTAAGGCCCAGTTCTCTCAGTTTTTCTTCATAGCTCAATCCCCTCAGGTCCAGAACGAGTCTCGGTGCGTATCTTTGGACATTTTCTAGTTTCTGCTTGTTCTTTTTCAGGTAAAGGATACATGTTGGAGATGCATATTCCAGTGTGGGTCTCACCTTCGTTGTATATAGGTTCTGGATATATATAGGTTGTATATAGGTTGTATATAGGTTAGGCTCATTTGTCCATATGCAGCTGTTGTTATTCTGCTAATGTGGGCGTCTGGCATCAGATTTGGGATTATGTCCAATTTGGGATTATCTCCTCTACTTATTGAGGAATTTATCTTCCCTTCATCTAATTCTTCTGTACAAGTCTTTGCACTCCTATTCAAAACCTCATAACTTTGCATTTGGCTGGGTTAAATTCTACCAGTCACTTTACAGGCCACTTCTAGAGAGTGTCCACACCCACTTTGCCACGCCTGACAATCTAACCCTTGACCTGACCCTTCTCCTTAGTTTTGCATCATCTGCAAACATTGAAACGAGAGTCAATTTCCTCTATCAAGTCATTGACATATATTAGATGACCTGACATCAAGATTCATTACAAAGCAAGCAAAGTCAAACATACAATCAAGAATTGCAACCAGAAATTCTACTGAATTTACTTGGATCCTGCAGCCTCTCCGAGACACAAACCAGGATTTATCTTGAGGTTATCTTGAGATGATTTCGGGGCTTTTAGTGTCCCCGCGGCCCGGTCCTCGACCAGGCCTCCACCCCCAGGAAGCAGCCCGCGACAACTGACTAACACCCAGGTACCTATTTTACTGCTAGGTAACAGGGGCATAGGGGTGAAAGAAACTTTGCCCATTGTTTCTCGCCGGCGCCTGGGATCGAACCCAGGACCACAGGATCACAAGGAAGTGATCACAGGATGTGTAAAATCCTGGTTTGTGTCTCGGAGAGACTGCAGGATATAATCAAGACAAACTTACCAAACAAACTCAAACATAAAACAAACAAAAAATATCATCAAACAAACGACCTAAAAACAAATGTACATTTGAAACGTAAACACAAAAAGTCCACAAACCCCCCAAGCAACTCTCCTTCAAGCACACACAAGATTCCATGGCCATATTTAACCCTATAAAGAGCTACAAAAGCAAGCAAGCAAGCAAGCAAGCAAGCAAGCAAGCAAGCAAGCAAGCAAGGAAGCAAATTCTTCCTCCACGACCAATCCACCCCCTGGCCTGTTCTCATATCCGACTTTGGAACCTCCGTTGGCGGGAAAGAGCGCAGAGATAGCAACATAACGATAGCGGCAAGATAGCAGACGTTATCCCCCCGCCCCACGATAGCGGGCCGCCAAAAGAGGCTCATATTCTTGCCCCGGTTCTTCAGTTATCATTGCAGCCTTCCTTCGGTTGTACAAACACAGTAAACTAGCCTTTACGGCTCTTATACATGGTGCTATCTGAGGATGCGAGCGCTTAAAACACCTACCCCCCCCTCCCCGTACATCCCACACTTTACTGAGACAATTTGGTGGGTGGCATTATTACCCCTCTGTCCTGGGGGGGGAGCGGGGGGCGGGGACCCCCACAAGGAGGGAGGGAAGAATGAGAAGGAAGTGACTAGGAGAGAAAAGAAGGAAAAGGAGGGACAAAGGGGGGGAGGGAGGTAGGGAGACAGAGATGGAAGGGGTTTCAGTGGGTCAGAAAGGAAAGAAGAGGGAGGGAATGGGATGGAAGAAGGAAAAGCGGAACTGAGGGAACTGAGGAAGGTAGTCCGGTGGAACGGAGAGAATAGGGGAGGGAGGGTTGGGAGAAGAGAGAGAGAGAGAGAGAGAGAGACAGAGGCTACCCCTTAAGCAGTTCAGTGGTACCATGACTACCATAGAGGCTTCCCTGCCCCTACCCTTCCCATATATACCCCCCCCCCCCCACACTGCCCCTTCCTATAAATATCCCCTAACCCTGCCCCCTTCCTTTAAACTCCCTCCTCCTCCCCTAACCCCCATGACATCCATAAATATCCCTTTTTCCCCCTTACATAACCCCTTAACGTCACACTCCCCCTCCCCCCTCTTCCACCCATCTCTTCCTCCCTTCCCCTTGCCACCAATCCCCCATGACCCCCAACCCCCACACACTAAGCCCCCCCCCCCCACCCCACCCACCAATAATTAGGGCGACAGCTGATTCCTAACTTATAATCACATGCACATATATATCAGATCATGAGCCTGGTCTCCATTATCATTTGCAACTTGATTGCCTTGCAATTACTTCCTTGGTGTGTATTTTACGCTGTTGCAGCACTCTGGTTGGCAGTCTAGAAGAAATTTAATTTGATGTCGAGAAAGTTTAAACTCTTCTAATTGTCAAAGAAAGACAAGAGAAGAACTCGAGGAGCAAGATATTATCTTTAGGGTGAAGTTAATTTACAGCTAAAGCAGGGGGAAAAAAATGTGTATATCGGGATTTATAGATAAAACTCATAACTGGATATCTTACACCAGATGAACAAATCTACAGGGGCTGTAAGGCGGTTTCGAACCTACGTACGAGAGGATTAAGGCAGCGTCTGGGATTCTCTCGGACGTAGGTTCGAAACCTCGTGACAGCCCTTGTGGATTTGTTCATTTGATCCATCACGCTATTGTGATTTCTGTGTGCTTACATCAGACCATCCACCAGGGCGCTACATACAGCCTTTGTAAAGACTGTTATTGAGTATGCTGACCCGGCATGGAACCCCTTGCCTAAAGGGGGGAAAAACTAGAAATAGTCCAAAAATATGCTACAAACTTCGTTCCTGAGCTAAGGGGACTGAGTTATAAACAAAAGGCTGTGAGAACTGGACCTCATTGCACTGGAGAAAATATAGAGTAGACCAGACATGATAACAACGTACAAGATACTAAGGGGGAGGCGATGGAAAAGGAAGATGTAAAAAACAATGTTCAAATTAAGGAATAGTAGAGAGAACATAATTGAAAGCTGGAAACACAGATGAATCTCAGGGTTGTCAGAAAGAACTTTTTCAGTGTCAGAGTTGTAAATAGGTAGAGAGAAGTAGGTGAAGTAGTCGAAGCCATATACGTAACTTTATATGTAAATACCATAAGAAAAACTAGAAAAAAAAACACTGCACTGAACTAATAATGACCAGTCCTCTACGGGCTCACCATAGCCCGTGCTACTTGGAACTTTTTGTTCCAGGTAGCGAATCTTAACAACAACAACAATAATGGCCGAAAGACGAAGCTTAAGAGCAAACGCCCGACCCAGCAATCTCAACTAGACGAATACAACTAGGTAAGCACTCCCCCTCCCCCCCAAACCAGCTAGTCAATAGCCATTAATCACACCCTGGGCACCGCGACACTGTCCTTGAATAATTAAACGGTGATTTATTTACGACACCAAACATCTCTCGCGAACCTCAAGGAAAAAAAAATTATACAGCAAAATATTCTCAAACTCGTTATCACGCGAACGCCTTCCGGTCAACTTCTCAAGACGAACGCTGGAACTGTGTATACGAGGACTAAGAGGGCGACGTACTCCGACAGACAGACATTTACACTGATACACTGTATTCATATTCATATACACACATATACACTGACATCCACGTTTAGGGAGACTTTGCGTTAGTCAACCAACGGCTAGAAAGGCTGGGGGTCCAAGGACTAAAGCTCGATCCTGCAGGTACACACAGGATCGTGAGTGTGACATGTAGGTGAGCACACACACACACACACACACACACACACACACACACACACACACACACACACACACACACACACACACACACAGGTATGTAACGAGTGTGTTTATATAATTAAGAGGGATTAGGACACAGGTAAAGTTTACAGGAATTAAACCTACCGGTATACTACCGGTATACACAAGTGGAGACATGTTTACCACATACAAAATTCTCAGGGGGGGGGGGAACACCGAAGTTACTCCAATAAGGGATCAATGGGGGGTGAACCGAGTACCCAAATGAGCCAAAGAGATATTAGAAATAATATTTTCAATGTCACCCCCCCTTATACCAGTTACACCCCCCCCTCCCCCTCACTCCCCCTCTCCCCTCCCTCCCCCCCCCTTCGCCTTATACCAGCCACTCCACGAAATTCGTTCATTGTCAAAAAATAATAAACAAACTCTATGAACACTCTGCCTCTAGTGACCGTAAAAAAGGGGGAAAATTGAAAATAAATAGTATTTAAGGAATCATCTGGCCACGCCGCTTCCGTCAGCTGAGCCAATGACGGGAAGGAAACGGGAGAGAAGAGACAGGGGGGGTGGAATAGACGGGTTGGAGGATACGGGTGGAAAAAGACAGGTGGTAAAGACAGGTGGAAGAAAACGGGTTAAGGAAGAGATAGTTTAAGAGGAAGACTTCTCTCCCTAAAAAAAGAATTTACATAAACATATTTACACACACATATATATATATATATACATACATATATATATATATATATATATATATATATATATATATATATATATATATACATATATATAAAGATTAAAGAATGCCCTTCATCACGCTGCTATCTCCTGCTATCTCCACGACACAGATGAATGTCTCACATGTGATAAACCTTTGTCTTGAGAGCCATTAATATTTAGATAAGTGACAGGCATTGCGTCATTGCCTCTCTCACACACCTGGCAACCAACTCAGAGTCACATTATCTATGCCCGTACAACCGGCAACCAAGCCCCCACCCCCCCCAAACCCCCCCCCCCTCTCTCTCTCTCTCTCTCTCTCTCTCTCTCTCTCTCTCTCTCTCTCTCTCTCTCTCTCTCTCTCTCTCTCTCTCTCTCTCTCTCTCACTATCTCTCCCTCTCTCCCTCTCTGCTACCATCCTATTCCTTCTAGGGGTCCATCACATCGTACCTTTAATAAAAAAAAAGGGTTCGGGTTGGGGTTTAGCAAATGGGGAAATAGATCAGATGGAACGACTGGGGGAGCCAATAGCATGGATGGAACTTTTGCCATAAATGGAAGGGGGGGGGCGGTCAAACATTGTGCCATTGGTACAAATAACTCTATAATTGGTCAGAATTAAAACCCCATCATCCAGGGTTCGGTAAGCATTGAGTTCAGTATTGTTAATATATCTCACTCTGCGGTCTGTCTGTCTCTCTCTCTCTCTCTCTCTCTCTCTCTCTCTCTCTCTCTCTCTCTCTCTCTCTCTCTCTCTCTCTCTCTCTCTCTCCTCTCTCTCTCTTTCTCTCTCTCTCTCACACACACATGTAACACGCAACTGATGTCAAAACTGTCCAGGATAATTGTAGCCAAAGGTGTCACAGAGGTGTCACTGGTGACACAGAGTGCCAGCGCCCCTCCCCTCTGGCTGATAAGACGACTCAAGGCACCTTCACTCCACGACGCGTGGAAGCACCCACACCTGTACCACGACTAAACAACGACTTCACAATATCTATACAACGACGACAACAACACGACTACACAGCGACTAAACTACGACTACTAAAGAACTACACAATTATGAGATTGAACGACAACGATTGGACGACTACACAACGACTTAAATACAGCGATGGTGGCTACACATGGAGTACACGACTACGACTACACGCCAACCTGACGATGATTTCAAACCGACTACACGACAAACTACACGACCACCATACGACTGTACAAGGGCTATACGCAACGACTACATGACTTCAACACTACGACTACGCAAAGGCTACATGGTGTTGACTACATAGAAGGGGCATGTGTCATCTGTGTCACATGGCCAGGTAGTTTGTCACATGGGCCACACAACCCGTCACATGGGGCCACACAACCCGTCACATGGGGCCACACAACCCGTCACATGGGGCCACACAACCCGTCACATGGGGCCACACAACCCGTCACATGGGGCCACACAACCCGTCACATGGGGCCACACATCCCGTCACATGGGGCCACACAACCCGTCACATGGGGCCACACAACCCGTCACATGGGGCCACACAACCCGTCACATGGGGCCACACAACCCGTCACATGGGGCCACACAACCCGTCACATGGGGCCACACAACCCGTCACATGGGGCCACACAACCCGTCACATGGGGCCACACAACCCGTCACATGGGGCCACACAACCCGTCACATGGGGCCACACAACCCGTCACATGGGGCCACACAACCCGTCACATGGGGCCACACAACCCGTCACATGGGGCCACACAACCCGTCACATGGGGCCACACAACCCGTCACATGGGGCCACACAACCCGTCACATGGGGCCACACAACCCGTCACATGGGGCCACACAACCCGTCACATGGGGCCACACAACCCGTCACATGGGGCCACACTTTGGCCCTCAACACTGTCATATTCCTGTACCTCTCCCGGAAACTCTACGATTTGATTATATACGCTCAATTCTGCCTGGTATTCACTCTCTCTGTTTCTCTGTTCTCGTCAGTCTGTGTCCGACCTGGCTTTACTCCTCTGTATCTCTGTAGCACACACACACACACACACACACACACACACACACACACACACACACACGGCAGCAACTTGAGCAATGTGACATACGTGACCAACCAACTCCACTCCCCAAACACGTTGACATTAGAGTGTTTGGTGGAAGTAAGAATTATGATGAGATCTTTTCTAATGGGAAAAGAGCCAGGACTGAGTACCTCAGTGAGTGAGGACAGAAGAAGAGAAACAGTATGAAAATAACCTAGCAAGAAAAACCAAGACCCAACCAAAACTGTTCCACATCAGGAGGGAACCAACAATGAAGGAACAAGTAATGAAGCTGAGAAATCATGGAGAACAAGATATACAGAAAACGACAAAGAGGTGTGTGAAGAACTCAACAATATATTCCATTAAGGTCTTCACAATAGAGCAATGAGAAGTGCCTGTATTGGGAGAGGTGGTGGTAAACCAAGCAACCTTGGAAGAATTTGAGCTACCAGAGATGAGGTTAAAACGAATCTGTTGGAGCTGGACATGTGAAAGGCTTTTAGGATTGACAATATCTCCCCGTGTATACTAAAAGAAGGTGCAGAGGCACTAAGTAGGGGGAGGACGAAAGATGAGTTGAAATTCTTGAAGATGATGTGGATGGGGAACAAGTTGTGCAACACATCATCAGCTGACTCCATACACAGTTTCAAATGTAGATATGATAGAGCCTAATAGGCTCAGGAACCTGTACACCGGTTGATTGACAGTTGAGAGGCGGGACCAAAGAGCCAAAGCTCAACCTCCGCAAGCACAACTAGGTGAGTACACACACACACGCACACGCACACACCCACACACACACATACACACGTACACACAAATACACAAACACACACACACACACACAAACACACAAACACACACACACACACACACACACACACACACACACACACACACACACACACACGCACAAACACATACTCAGGTACACACATACACACACATATTCATACATACACATACACACACACATACACATGGCAGCAACTTGAACAGTGTGACATGATATGTAGCTAGATGTCCCCCTACCCCTCCCCCCTCCCCCCCCCCCCACACACACACACATACACACATGGCAAACGCCTAATTTAAGAACAATACAAAATAATTTCGAAGTCAGTTTCATCCCATCTCCTACCAGGCGTACTGTCCCAATGAGTTTCGCTCGCAGGGAACTATTCAATCGCTCGCTCTCCTGTAACTACATTACCCCCTCTCTCTCTCTCTCTCTCTCTCACGTAACGACCGAATTGCTCGGGCAAAGGGACGAAACATTCCCAGAGACACATAACCACGAGGCATATTTGTTACAGCAATTTACTCCCGCTTTGCATGACTTGGTAACTAAATCGAAAAGTGAACATCACTCCACCGCTGCGTGATTCAACATTATTTTTTAATATTTTTTCTGTAATTCTGACGCCAAATTTCGCAATGTCATTTTTTTGTTTCCTCGAACCTTCGCGGCTCTTGCTGTGTTTATGCCTTTCTCCACATAGCCACACACCCCTTGTTCCCCCTTGTTTTCCCCTCTCAATCCTCCCCCCTTAGCTCCTCTCAAAGGGGGATGAAACACCCCTTACCCCTTGTTCTCCCCCTTCAATCTTCCCCCTTAGCTCCTCTCAAAGGGGGATGGAACACCCCTTACCCCTTGTTCTCCCCCCTCAATCTTCCCCCTTAGCTCCTCTCAAAGGGGGATGGAACACCCCTTACCCCTTGTTCCCCCCCCCCTTCAATCCTTCCCCCTTAGCTCCTCTCAAAGGGGGGATGGATGTGGGAGAGCGAAAGGTGACCACTGGATGCTGCAATAGCCATTCTCTCTCTCTCTCTCTCTCTCTCTCTCTCTCTCTCTCTCTCTCTCTCTCTCTCTCTCTCTCTCTCTCTCTCTCTCTCTCTCTCTCTCTCTTGCATTCGGGAGAGTGTGTGTGGGTGTTGCGCTTTGGGAACGAACGCTGGCATCTGGGTATTGTGGCTCCGGTGTCTGGCGCAGCTGCATTGTTACGCTGTTGAGGCCTTTAATTATTCCCACTATTAATATATCACCTTCTCGCACCATTTCACACCATTTCACGCCCAATCGCACCTGTGGACAAGGGGTGGAGGAGGGTGGGGGAGGGGGGAGGGGAGAGAGTAGGGGGGCTGATGGAGCCTCGCTCAAGTGACTAGTCTCCTATCATAGCTGTTAATAAAGGGCTTAGTGTGGGTTGTGGTGGTGGTGGTGGTGGGGGTGAGTATGGTTGTGGTGGAGGTGGTGGTGATGATTGTGGTGCTTGTGGTGGTGGGTGTGGGTGTGGTTGTGGTGGGTGTGGGTGTGGTTGTGGTGGTGATGGTGGGGGTGGTGGTGGTGATTGTGGTGCTTGTGGTGGTGGGTGTGTGTGTGGTTGTGGTGGGTGTGGGTGTGGTTGTGGTGGTGATGGTGGGGGTGGTGGTGGTGATTGTGGTGCTTGTGGTGGTGGAGGTGGTTGTGGTTGTGGTGGTGGTTGTGGTGAAGGTTATGGTGGGGGTTTGTGGTGGTGATTGTGGTAGCCGTGCAGACCGATGCCATTGGCTTGGACTACACTACCGCGTGAGGTTCAGAGAAAGGGGGTAGAGGAAAGAGGGGGGAAAGAGGTGGGAAGGGGGAGTAGTTTGGGACGTTTAGGAGAAGTTGAAAGCGATGAGGGGGAGGAGGACTTATGAAGAGAGAGAGAGAGAGAGAGAGAGAGAGAGAGAGAGAGAGAGAGAGAGAGAGAGAGAGAGAGAGAGAGAGAGAGAGAGAGAGAGACGAGGAGAGGGGGGATGGTAGGGCACCTTCCTTGAGCTAAACTCAGTGGAAATGATCAAAGAATAGGCCGCTGAAGCTTCACCAAGTGGCTCGCATTAATTCCAAGTTGCTATTTGCATTTATATGGTTGGTAAATGAACAGGCCTTCAAGTGGAGAAGGATGGGGCAAAGATGGGGGGATAAGGGGGCGGAAAAGGAAGGGAGGAGAGGTGGCACTGGAAAAGGGAGAAGAGAAAGAGAGAGGGGGAAAGGAAAAGGGAAGTCAGGAAGGGAACGTTAAGGGAAGGTTAAGGGGAGATAATGAAAATGTGAACTTGGCATCACATGAATCTCTCAGGTAAATTTAACATTACAGCATCTTTCTCGGCTTCCTCATCCCCCTCTCTCTCCTCTCTCCTCCCTCTCTCTCACCCCCCTACCCCCCACCCCCCTTCCACCAAAACAAGGACACACAACAAACGACAAAGAGGAAAGAGAACGAAATAGAAGAGGCATGAACACATCTCGACCAGCCTTGATATATTTCAGGGGGGGAGGGGGTTCCGAAACCTCCCAATGGAAAGAACCAACAAAGAGAACCCCACTCAAACCCCCCACCCCTAACCCTCCCAACCCCCCTAACCCACACTGGTGGCAACTGACGGTAATTTGAGAATTCCGAAGCCTTGTAAGAAAGGAGCCTTGTAAGAAAGCCTTGTAAGCAGCAACAAGGTGATTAACCCCACATGCTATATCCAGTTTGCCTGTTTCAAGGGGTTTCCGAAACCTCGTAATGAGACGCATCGACAAGCAGGGCCAAAACCCCCTCCCTTTCCCCCCCATTCCCCCCCTCCTCCCCTCCCCTTCTCCCCCTCCCCCCCTTTCACTTCTCCACTGAAGCCAGCATGATTATCTTAGAGGGTACCGAAGCCTTCGAATACGAATAGCAACAAGGATAGAACACCCCTCCACCCCCCCCCCCACCCCCCACCCCCTCCTCACCCCCCAACCCTGGAGGCAACTTGGGGTAATATAGTGTTAAACAGCGCAATGTTTTTAAACAAATCTCCATATTGATGAGACGGCTCACTGGGCCTTGTAATGCGCTCAGGTGAGGAGACAGTGAGTGAGTGAGTAAACCAGGGCATGAGGGAGAATTGGTGAGTTAGTGAGTGAATGAGTCAAATAGTGAGTGGATGAGTTATTTAATGAATCAATAAATAGGTCAGTGAATGGATCAATGACTGAATCAAGGATTGGGTCAATTGATGAGTCAGTGAATGTGGTAATGAGTGGGTCAGTACATTGACTCATTCATTACTAATTCACTGGCCTATGAATCGATCAATGAATTAATCGATGAATGAATGAATTTATCAATCAATGAGTCAGTGAGGGAGTAAGTGAATCAATGAGTAAGTGAGTAAGTAAGAAAGAGATAACCAAGCTAGTAAATAAGTGAATCAGTGAATGAATTAGTGAATGAATCAGTGAATTAGTAATGAATGAATGAGTCAGACAAGAAGTCAAACACACAGACACACACACAGTCAAAGAAACAGAAGTACACAGACAGAAAAAAACCTGTCTACCGTATGTAGCTTCCGGGGATCAACAGCCCCGCGGCCCGGTCTCCAACCAGGAGAGCCAGATAACAGGCAGACAGTTACAGCCAGTCTGTGACTTCCACAGTGTCATATTAACAGCCCAGGTTAGTGATTCAATCTTCACCTCCTTCTCTCCTTCCCCTTTTCCTTTGAATTCTTCTCTTCCATCTCCCTCCCCCCCCTCTTTCGTTGCTGTTCCTATTATCTCTCTTTTTAATTACCCACTTCTCAGTCTTACGTTCCCTTCTCCTATTAATTTCTCCATCTCCCCATTTCCCCTTATGCCTTCTTCTCTCTTTGCCTCTTCTATTCCCCTTTTCCCCATCTGACCCATCTCTTCCTCTTCCCTTTCCATATGTTCCTTCTAAGACACAGCTTTTACACACACATACACCCTCTGTCAGAATAATATATGTGAATACAATAACTATTGTTGTAAGGGACTTCGCATTCCTCGAGTTCTTCCAAGATAAAGTCAATTCTATTTTCTTGTAATTCTTTTTAAATCAAATCAAAGTTAGTTTTAGCTTCCTTGAAGTTTTCCCAAATGAAAACATTAAAAAAGACGGATTTTAGCCAATTTTATAAAAGGTTTTCAATATTCCCGTGTTTATTTACTACGGTTTCCCGGTTGTAGAAACTGGTCGATTGTAAACTTGTAGATATGGTCGATTGTAAACTGGTAGGTGATTGTAAACTGGTAGATAAGGTCGAGTGTAGGAAGAGAGATATAGTAGAGCAGACTCACAGAGTTGGTCGAATCTAGGTAGGTACAGCTGGTCGAGCAACTGATAAGGCTGGTCGAGTGTAAACAGGTAGATATGGTCTAGTGAAGACAGGTAAATATGGTCGAGCGGAGACTGGTAGAACTGGTCGAATGTAGAGAAATTCAGCAGTGACGTTTTGCAGTTACGGGTGAACATTTGGAGAAATTTACGGTGACATTTGGGTGAAATACTGAGCTATACGGTGCGACGGTGACTTTGGGGTGGTAGAGGATTACCTACAGTGAACTATGAGATGCACTGACTTTAGAAACGAAGCTCAGTCAATTCATTTTTTTATTTATTTATTAATGTACTTAGGTTTATTTATATTCACGGAGCCCTACTGATTGGTGATTAATGTTAATTAATCCTTGAATGAATTAGTCAACTTCAATTAGTCATGAATTCTGTAAACACTTATTGGCTACAGAAGTACAGAGCTCTTGTGTGAAGAGTTGCATAGTGTGTGTCAAGAGCTATCTGCCTGATGTTAAAAGAGCTCCCATATGGTCAGCAGCTTCCACTGGCAAACTTGGGATGTATAGTGAGGATATCCACACTCAACACCAGACTGGATTAAAACATTGCACAGCTCTAGATATTTTATGCTGCCGGGTGTGTGTGTGTGAAAGATCTAATGCCTGGACGTTCAACAACATGTGGGTGGAACTGGAACTTTCACATCAGTTCCTGCTTACAGAGTTTGCACCTGGAGTGCTCAGGGCTGGGAGATCCGCCACCTGTAGCCACCTGCCACAGGTAACGGTAACCCAACCTGATCCTGATTGGGTTACCAGGTAAATTAGGTAAATATCTTAATTTTTATATTAGTGTTTTTTTAAATCTCAAGGAGTCTAATTTTCCTCTTATCAGACATGAATGTTTGGAACAATATAGTCTTGACAACAGAGATGGCGATACCTGCGGTCTATTTCAACCTCATCTTTGTTACACGATAATTTGGCTACAGTGGCTGTGTCATGATGGGTTATATTTATGTACTCACCTAGTTGTGCAATGTGCAATGGTATCCATACTAAAGAGAGTCTAAACCCTTTAATCTGTACAGCAAACAGGTTATTTATAATTGATATTCATAATTATATGTTGTCTATCTCGGAGAGGACGTTTACAAGTGCTTGAAGAGCAGTAGACTTTGAATCACAGGAAGTTAATCCTTCTCCTGTTTTTTTTTCAGTCCTGGTAGCTTATTTCAGCTCAGTTTCTGTGTAGAACTGAGCCAGTTGTTCAACTTCACACTGATAGTTGTGAAGTATTATTTCCATAAAGCTGACAGGCTGCTGCAGTGCGTCCGGTTGGAAATTGGGCCGAGCCATCGGTGTCGACACAATGCTCATGGTTTTGATAGACGAGGGAATTGTTTGATGTCTGACTGCTTGCAGAACGGCAGAATGTCTCATTCTTGGTGATGGGTCTGTATGATTCTTGAATGATGGGGTGCGGGTAAATAGGGAGATCAGTCCCTAACATCAGAGATTGTTAACATTTTTATTTAAAGAATTCTTATCATAGTCTTATGTGTTAGCAAGATTTTTTGGTGTAGTTAGGAAACAAAAATGTCTTTGAGAAATAATGGATAAATGGTGTCTGAGAGGATACAAAAGTGTTTGAAAACTCTATTGTATCTAGTGCCCAACCACTTGGGCAGGATATTTGAGCGACGGTCATGCGTCATGCAGGTCGGTATTTAATCCCTGACGGTCCAAGTGGTTGGGCACCATTCCTTTCCCCCGTCCCATCCCAAATCCTCATCCCGACTCCTTCTAAGTGATATAATGTCGTAATAGATTGTCGTTTTCACTAATAAATCCCTCCCATCGCTCTCTCTCTCTCTATGATGTCTACACCGAGCATTTCACTTTCTCATGATCGAAAACATTTGAAAGTCTACGGGGCCGACATCGAACATTTCACTTTGTCTTGATCGAGAACATTTGAAAGTCTACGGGATCTACATCGAACATTTCATTTTATCAACACTGACGGTCGGTCTTAAATACGAGTCTAGGGAGCAACATCAGTAGACATCATCGGAGGTGAGGGAAGAATCTGAGTGCACGTCTAGAGTACACGCGAAGAACATCATTACGGGCACATGTCTAGAGAACACGCTAAGTTGAAGATGTGTGGAAGATGTGTGTGCAAGAGTTCTTACCAAGAGAACTCATCAAGAGCACATGGTAATGATTACATGTCAAATAGTACATGAAAATAATTCAAGTCACGAGTACACGACACCCGTACAATTCATGAGTACATTTCAAGAGTACTTGACAAGAGTACACGGGAAAAGTACTAGTCAACAGAACACAACAACACTACACGTCAGATTTCAATTCTGTGTTTCCTGAATATTGAGGCTAAAATGTTAAAATTTTCTAAATTGTTAGTTTTCCATTTAAGGAGGGAAGGAAGGGGGTAGGGGGGATAGACTTACTCAGATCCCCAGAGGATAAATACTGATCTTTTCCAGAATGCAACCCACAACAGCTGTCTAACTCCCATGTTCTTATTAATTGTTAGAATGAATAGGTGCCTCAGGTGAAAGGAAACACATCCACAATATCTTTGGCAAGCCACGGGAATCGAACCTGGTGCCTTGTGGACGATCGTTAAGGGTTTAGAATCAATTTCTATAAACTCCCTAAGAAAAAGAAAAATTTGAAACAAACAGAATCGAGGCTAATTGAATCAAATGCTAGGCAAGTGAAGAGGCAGGGTCCAAGAACTAAAGCTCGATTTGGAGATACAGCAAGGCAAGTACAGCAAGTTGGGTACATATTACAGAGGACTGCCATGAAAAGAACTATCAGGAGAAAGCGCCAAGCAATTACGACTATATAGCACTGGGAAGGGGTCAAGTATAAGGATTTGAGATGGGACGGGGGAAAAAGAATAGTGCCCAACCACTTGGACGGTCGGGGATTGAACGCCGCCCTGCATGAAGTGAGACCGTCGAGGCAGGTTGACGAGGCAACAAGGAGAACAGCGACAATCAGGAGAACAGCGACAATCAGGAGAACAGCGACAATCAGGAGAACAGCGACAATCAGGAGAACAGCGACAATCAGGAAATAAAACTCCAAGAGTACAGCAATTATCATTAATATTATAATTATTATTATTAATTAACAATTACACTATCGTGGAAATAAACAATTCATTCACTTGGGCACTAGGAGATTCGAACCGCCGACCCCACAGACGTGAGGGCGGAAGCCCTACCACCGTAGCACAAGACTAGTCACAATATGAAAAATTTCAGAGGCAACCAACCGCTACTCAACTGAAACTATATACCTTCCCATGATGGCTACTGAACACACAGAAGTTGGTGATCCACGCCAGTGTCAGATAGAGAGAGAGTGCCAGGCACAGAGTGCCAACTGGGCTCCCAGATTGACGGCACGGCTCCCGAGAATGGTGCTAAGCCGGTGCTAACGACCCGGACGAGGCTGTTAGCGGGAGTGACCCGGGAGACAAGAGGTCACACAAGATGTATACACAACCCAAAACAAACACGCAAACATTACATGTTTTGTACGTTCTCTCCATTTGCTATTCCGTAACAAAATGCTACTGTTTAGTCTAATCAGGAACGTACCAACCCAATCAACCCACTTAACATTTCCAGACCCCCATGCATGGAATTACGTCAATATTACGATGCTTGTGTTTTGACTTATACGTTGTATTCTTAACGGAATGGTCGCTTCAGTTGGAGATGCGCGGTGCTTGGGTGAGAGAGGGAGATGCACACACCTGGCTTAATTTGCCGGATGCTGCTAGACCCGGCCTCTCCCGGGGCCCTTGAGAGAGGAAGGGAGGGGGGGGGAGGTACTCCAGGCCTAGTTATACTGTGTGTGTGTGTGTGTGTGTGTGTGTGTGTGTGTGTGTGTGTGTGTGTGTGTGTGTGTGTGTGTGTGTGTGTGTGTGTGTGTGTGTGGGTGTGTGTGTGCTTACCTATCAGTGACGCTGGGGAAGCTAGGTCTAGCTCCTTGTGCCCGGCCTACTAGCCTTGCGTTTTGTTGGGCTTAACAATTCTGACGTTCGAATTCTTTGTCGAATCTTGCTTTAAAGTTGTGGATGGAGGAGGCTTCCACAACGTCTTCCAGTGCACTCTACTTGTTGACCTTCATTATAGGATATGTGAACATTCCCAACATTTCTTTGATTTATATACGTTTTCAGATTCCATCTGTGTTGTCTTGTCCTACTTTCCCTAAATTTAAACAGACTGTCCTTACCCATCCCGTCTATCCCCCTCAGAATCTTGTATATTGTGATCATATCTATTCTGATTCTCTCCTCCAGAAATGGTACAGTTAAATTTGCCTATCCTCATACCTTATCCCTCTTAGCTCTGCCAAAAATCGTCTTGCTAACCTCTGTATTTTTTTTCTATTAAAAAAATTACATCAACAACAGCTTTTGGTCAGATGAAAGTTCCACGCTGGGGCCCACATATTCAAGAGTGGCTCTTGAATATGTGGGCCATATATTTGCTGTATATAGGGCTCCGGAAAGCTCCTTTATCCACGTTTCTGAAGGATATATATACGAATGTTGACCTGTATGCCATATACAGTTGCTGTTATTCTGCTATTGTGGGCTTTTGGCATCAGATTTCAGGTCATGTCCACTCCCCAGGTCTTTCTCTTATTTTTATTGAGGAATTTGTCTTCCTATCATCTTATACTACTGTATTGGTCCTCGCACTCCTCTTCCAAGCCTCTTAACTTTGCATTTCGCTGGGTTAAATTCTGGCAGACATTTTCAGACCACTTCTGCATTGTGGTCTGAAAATGGGGGTTTATAAACAGACTCGGGCCTCACCAGGAAAGAATATTCCTTAGTCGTTATCTGATGACATAAATACTGAATGAAAAAATAATTAGGTCATATAATGAATCAACATGAATAATAATAATAATGTTATATTATTGCTATTATCTATAATGATTATTTATATTTTCACATTATATTTCTAATTTCAAAACATGATTATATAGTAAATCACGCACTTATTTTCTATATTCACTTGAAACATTATTTCATTTAAAATACTCGAATTCAAATTATCTAGTCCTCTCCTGTTCATTCTGAAGTCATTTATGAAGACAGACAATCGTCTTTATAAAGCCTTCCTAATGGTCATTAGTCAGACGAGAACGGTGTTTGGCTTTTGTTCACATTCACGACAGAACATTTGTTCTTTTTAATGTTCACAAACGTAGTTAACGCCAACAAATGTTGAATGTCTTCATGACAGCTTAAATAAGATGTTTGAACTTTTAACTATCCACAGATTTGTAGAATTCTTGCAAACAGCTTCTCGGTTCTTATTTCTGGAATCTGTTGGACTTTGTGGTGGTGGTTGACTAATCTGTTGGACTTGGTGGTTGAGTAATCTGTTGGACTTGGTGGTTGTGTAATCTGTTGAACTTGGTGGTGGTGGTTGAGTAATCTGTTGGACTTGGTGATGGTGGTTGACTAATCTGTTGGACTTTGTGGTGGTGGTTGACTAATCTGTTGGACTTGGTGGTGGTGGTTGACTAATCTGTTGGACTTGGTGGCCACTTCGTTCTTGGTATCTATTTGATGACCTCGTTTCTGGCGTTCACTATACAAAAAAAATATGTTGACCTGTACTTACGGTTTTAATTATGCATAGGCCTACATGACGATGGTCACCAATTTAAATTTTGTTTATGATATAGTGTCCATAAACTCGATGACAATAATGTTATCAAATTGTTATATTCTCTCTCCTTCTCTCACTTTCTCACTCTCCTCTTCCTTCTACTCCCTCCCCCTCTACTCCCTCTCCCTCTCCCTCTCTCCCTCTTTATGTCTTACTTTTTCGTTGAATTAATTAGGTTCCTTTTTGGTCATTATTCGTCTCGTTGATTTCTCCATTACCGTCTTTTCCTGTTCTTTTTCCTATTCTTCCTGTCTTCTCAATCTGTTGTTCTCGTTTTCTTTCTACCCTTCTCCTCTTTTTTTCCGGTCTTCTTCTGTTTTCTTCCCACTGTCTTTGGCTTCCTTCTCATTCTCTTGTCTTACTCCCTGTCTCCCTCGTTCACCTGTCTTCCTCCTCCACCTGTCTTCCTCCTCCACCTGTCTTTCTCCTCCACCTGTCTTTCTCCTCCACCTGTCTTCCTCGTCCACCTGTCTTCCTCGTCCACCTGTCTTCCTCGTCCACCTGTCTTCCTCCTCCACCTGTCTTCCTCCTCCACCTGTCTTCCTCCTCCACCTGTCTTTCTCCTCCACCTGTCTTCCTCCTCCACCTGTCTTCCTCCTCCACCTGTCTTCCTCCTCCACCTGTCTTCCTCCTCCACCTGTCTTCCTCCTCCACCTGTCTTCCTCCTCCACCTGTCTTTCTCCTCCACCTGTCTTCCTCCTCCACCTGTCTTCCTCCTCCACCTGTCTTCCTCCTCCACCTGTCTTCCTCGTAAAGTCAAAATCGATCAATAAAGTTACGTTCATAAATGGCATAACGGACTTGGATTCAATAGTTGGAGAAGTCAGTGAACCTCGTTCGAGAGATTACATGAACAGCGAAATCTGGATCATAAAATATAATTGCAATAGACGTCCAGCAACCAGGAGGCCTGGTCGACGACCGGGCCGCAGGGACGCTAAGCCCCGGAAGCACCTCAAGGTAAGGTAACCAAGGGCCGTAATAGAGTCCACAGACCAAACGGAGAGGGATTGAGTCTATTAAAGAGGAACTTGCATGCAACGAACTCAAGAAAAAAAGGTGGTAGAGGTTCTTAAAAAAAAGAAATGGTAGAAAATATAAACCTCGTTATAATTCTAATATGCAAAAAACCACGATTTAACGAAGTAGGAATTCGCAGAGATGAACAGCCTCGATAATCAAGAAATTCGACGTGGGATATTATCTTCCTTGAAGACTTTGATCTACATAGATTAAGATGGAGAATACTAGTGATGCCATCTAAGGAGAGGAAACCTGGAAATGGCCAATCACAGGTCAGGGAAGTACTTAGAATTAACAATAAATTTTGGCTGAATCAACAGGTTACAGAAAACTAGGAACTAGGAACTAGATCAACTAGGAACGAAAACGTACTCCATCTTGATCTTCGCAAATAATGAAGAAATAATCAGGGGACATTCGTAGTTCGTAGGGTCTCGAACTACGAACTACGTAGTTCGACCCCATACACTGTAGACGGCCTCCTAGACTCTACGATGTGTGAGTTCGTAGGTACCCTATGTTGGGGTACCCCAGCATATGGGTTCACATATTCAAACAATAAAGAGTAGAGGGGAGGGGGGGCATAGGTACAATCAGAGGGGGTATCGTCGTCACAGGTTCGAGGCAATTGAAGGCCATCCAAGCAAGCATAAGAAATTTTGCCGGTTGCATAAGTCGACGCGATTAAGAAAAGCTTTGATACGTTGCTCTCTTTCCTCTACCACTTTCCGCTCTCTCTCCTCTCTCTCTCCCTCCCCCTCTCTCTCCTCTCTCTCCTCCCTCCCTCCCTCTCTCTCTCTCCCACTCTCCCCTCAGTAGCACCTTTATGACGCTCACCCGACATTCTTCCGCTGAGAAAGTATGCGGCGAGAGTATTATTAAAGTGACAGGTGAGTGAAGGTGAGAGAGGGGGGGGGCCTTTCCCTTCACCTGTCCCTTCACCTGCCCCTTTCCCTTCCCCCTTCACCTACTCTCTAACCTATCCTCAGACTGTGCTTGTCCAAGCTACTGCCAAGACAGAAGACGCATTCATAAATTCGTACTTAATATGCTGACCAAAATCGACATTTTATATATATATATATATATATATATATATATATATATATATATATATGCGAACAAGCCTGAATGGTCCCCAGGACATATGCAACTGAAAACTCACACCCCAGAAGTGACTCGAACCCATACTCCCAGAAGCAACGCATCTGGTATGTACAAGACGCCTTAATCCACTTGACCATCACGACCGGACATAATGAGGTGATAGCCGAGGCTATATGAACCACCCCACCGCCGGCACTCGGATAGTTATCTTGGGCATAGCATTTTACCAAATCACCTCATTCTTTGGGGCACACGTGAGGAACACAAATGCGAACAAGCCTGAATGGTCCCCAGGACATATGCAACTGAAAACTCACACCCCAGAAGTGACTCGAACCCATACTCCCAGAAGCAACGCATTGCTTCTGGGAGTATGGGTTCGAGTCACTTCTGGGGTGTGAGTTTTCAGTTATATATATATATATATATATATATATATATATATATATATATATATATATATATATATATATATATATAATGTGTGTGTATTTATATAAGGAAATATTTTCCTTATATAAATATATAAATATTTATATAAGGAAAAAATCGTATCAATATATATTATGAAAATATATAAATTTTCCTGTTTATGCCCCCTGCTTGGAGACCAGCCTGTGAGTGAGATCACCAAGATTGTGAGCTCAGGCTCACGGTCTCAGACCATCACGCCACAAACACCTCTTTTCACCGCTCTAAATCTACCACACTTGAGAAGGGAGCGTGAATAGGGGCATTGAGACGGTCGAGCTTCTGACATCTCAAAAGGAAAATATCCTTTCGCCAAGAGATACGTAAGAAAACAAAACAAAAAAAGATAAGACAAATTTTTTCAAGATTATGGACCCCGAAGATTTGTCGTGGTGTGTTGTGGAACACTGGGGAGGGGTTGTGGAACACTGGGGAGGGGTTGTGGTTGTTGTGGAACACTGGGGAGGGGTTGTGGTTGTTGTGGAACACTGGGGAGGGGTTGTGGAACACTGGGGAGGGGTTGTGGAACACTGGGGAGGGGTTGTGGTTGTTGTGGAACACTGGGGAGGGGTTGTAGTAGTTGTGGAACACTGGGGAGGGGTTGTGGTTGTTGTGGAACACTGGGGAGGGGTTGTGGTTGTTGTGGAACACTGGGGAGGGGTTGTGGTTGTTGTGGAACACTGGGGAGGGGTTGTGGTTGTTGTGGAACACTGGGGAGGGGTTGTGGTTGTTGTGGAACACTGGGGAGGGGTTGTGGTTGTTGTGGAACACTGGGGAGGGGTTGTGGTTGTTGTGGAACACTGGGGAGGGGTTGTGGTTGTTGTGGAACACTGGGGAGGGGTTGTGGTTGTTGTGGAACACTGGGGAGGGGTTGTGGTTGTTGTGGAACACTGGGGAGGGGTTGTGGTTGTTGTGGAACACTGGGGAGGGGTTGTGGTTGTTGTGGAACACTGGGGAGGGGTTGTGGTTGTTGTGGAACACTGGGGAGGGGTTGTGGTTGTTGTGGAACACTGGGGAGGGGTTGTGGTTGTTGTGGAACACTGGGGAGGGGTTGTGGTAGTTGTGGAACACTGGGGAGGGGTTGTGGTTGTTGTGGAACACTGGGGAGGGGTTGTGGTAGTTGTGGAACACTGGGGAGGGGTTGTGGGAGTTGTGGAACACTGACGCTATTCCAGACACTCGTTTTTGTACGACACTGTTGGAAGCAGTTGTGATACATGGGAACGGAGACACAGGCGAGGGTGGGGTGGGGGGAGATACATATGAGGGGTAGTAGAGATGGGGAGATAATAAAGCGAGGGGAGGAGAGGTGAGGGGAACTAACCTACCCCTCGCACCAATCACTAACCGCCTTTATCGTCACCTGCCACCGTGTTCCTAAATTAGTTCAGTGAAAATTTTATCCGCGTGCCTTTGACCTTTCTTGTCCCTGTGCGTGTGTCAACGCGAGTGGTCAACGCCAGTGGTCAGTGCTTATTTTCATTAATTTCATTATCGTACTTGTCGTCCCCCCCCCCTCTCACTATCCATGTGTGTTCACCTGGTGTGTGTTCTCACCTGGTGTGTGTTCTCACCTGGTGTGTGTTCACCTGTGTGTTCAACTGATGATCGTATCTTTCTTGCGTCTGTTGCTACCTTTGTCTGTTTATCTCTTGTCTGTGCTTCCTGTTGTCTCAAGAAACAGGGACATAAAACAGGAAGCAAAACCTATCCAACATCTTTTTTTTCATCAAATTGGCTCTAAAACTTGGTTTATTTGACCGATTTTGCATTATGTATCTTGACGATACATTATATTATAATGTATCGTCTGACTACCGGATACATATGTATTTCACTACAGGGTGTGGGCTAGAGCTGTGTGTGTGTGTGTTTGAGGACATAGTTGTCATTTGGTAAAGTGTGTACATTTGGACAATGTAAGTTGGTACCTGGTGAACCAACTTACTCTCTGGGGTAATGTGAGAGTTGTAGTGGAGTTTAAGTGTGCCTTCCCTTTAAAACATTCCTAATTTAGGTTTCTAAAACGACGCTTTAATGTTTGCCAGCGTTCAATATGCCGCTGATGTTAACCTGTTTATGTGTGCCTCTGGTGTTGGAACTATTTCCTCTCCAATATTATTTTCTCTATCCAATTCCTCTTGTGGTGCATATACCTTGTGGTCTCTTTTCTTCCCCTTTCCCAACTTTATTACCTTACACTTGTTGAGACTGAATTCCAGCAACCATTTCTTTGACCACTCTTGGAGTTTGTCAAGATTCTCCTGTAACTTACTGCAGTCGTCCTCTGTTTTTACATGCCTCATTAGCGTTGCATCGCCTGCAAAGTTGACATGTACGAGCTTAAGCCCTCGGGTACATCATTCACAGAAATTAGGAACAGTAGTAGTCCTAGAACTGAGCCTTGGGGGAAGGGGGGGGGGAGAAGCCCACTTGTTACAGTCATCTAACTGGAGACCTCCGACTGTGACACTGTGTCTTCTGTCCTGTAGTTACTACCTTGTCCAGTTCAGGGTATAATGCCCAGTTATCCCGCGTTGCCTCTCCAGCTTGTACACCAGCTTCCCGTCAGGAACTTTATCAAATGCTTTTTGACAGCCTGGAAAATACAGTTCTACCCAGATATATTTTTCCCGTCTTAATTTTGGCAACTTTGCCGTGGAACTTGATTACTCTCTCCAGCACTGTACGACGGATACCTGTCAGTAACATTGGACTGTAAATTGGTGTCTCCTGCCCGACTTTTTTCTTGAATATTGGGACTATGTTTTCCTTTTTTCCTCAACTTCTGATGGAGATTTCTTGTCTCGAGTATTTTATTGAAAACATCAGTTAGTGGGAGATGAAGCACCTGTGCAGCCTGCTTCATCAGCCACGGTGATATTAAATCTGACCATATTGTTTATGCTGAATCTTCTTCCTCCAGGTATTTTTAACATTTTTCCGCAGTGACTGCCATGTCATCCAGTGGTTCCTCCAGCCTTTCATCTCCTGTGTCAGTAAATCTTTCGTCGAGTTCCACACACCCCTCAGTGTTGTTTTCCATGTGCATTCCTCCTTCACTTTCAACGTTATTACATGATGTCTTATATGGCTACAGAACAGTTATGGTGTGTCCTTAGCTTCTGACACAATGTCAACTTGAACTCGCTTCTCGGCTTCCCTTCTGACTCGAGTATATTCATTTGTGGCGCTCGTTGGTCTTATCCCTTGTTTCTCAGCATTTCCTATCGAACCAGGAGTTTACCTTGCTGTTCTCATCCACCTCCTCCTCCTTGAGAGGGACGTACAGCTGCGTTACAGCTGCACATTTCTGAAGCTATAACTTCCAGTTCTCCCCCTAACCTGGACTTCACTAACTGTCGCCCTGAGGTTTGTAGTCTTTGTTCTTCTTCAGTGTTTCTTTGTCTAACCAGCTTCTTTAGCTCCATTGAGTGCTCAAGCAGGATCATGTAGTGGTGGCTACAGTCTTACACCTCACCATCTTCTCACCATCTGCCTCATTTTGGGCAAACTCGAAGTAATTGTTGCTGGTTGGTCACCTGCCCTTACTCCTGCTGGTTCTGTGATATGTCCTCCCTCTATGTCAAGCTGTGTCTGTGTCTGTCTGTGTCTGTCTGTGTCTGTGTCTGTCTGTGTCTGTCTGTGTCTGTCTCTCTCTCCCTCTCTCTCTCTCTCTCTCTCTCTCTCTCTCTCTCTCTCTCTCTGTCCTCCCTTCATTCACGAACTCTTTCCCAAAGTAGCTCTCTCTCTCTCTCTCTCTCACACACAATTAAAATCCTGTCCTCTCTATAATGCACCGACCGCCCTAGTACAGTCTTTTGTCTCCCATGGTGTTCCCCTCTCTGGCTTATCGCGAGTGAGGGGACGAGACAGGTGTTTCCCCTTCCCAAATGTCATCCTCCGAGGGCAGCTCACGGCTCCAGGCATCATTTGTTACCCAGGTAACTATACCCCATCTATAATTTTTTTTAGCTCCCCTCTGAGGGGTCCCCTCTGAGGGCTCCCCTCTGAAGGCTACTCTCGTCAGGTAATGAATGAAGTGCCAGATGGTTATGGGAGATCTTCCACAGTTCACTGTTTCCCCTTGTCTTAACATCCCCTCTGGCTCATATTTGAGGGACCTGTCCAATCCCCTGGCAGGACAGAAAGAGTGGGGAGGAGGGGACTTGTTTCCGTTCACCTGATGCTTCTGTTCACCTAGCGGTAGGTAGGTAGGTACCCGGGAGTACCAATGGACTACTAGGAAGTATAAAGAAAGATCAGTAGTTGACCCAAGAAGACCCCGATAAGCCACAGTACAGGGTTACTGTTTCCTCCGTCAACAGGTGTTATAAACAGGTACCCTCACCGTTGTCCTACTTCCCCTCATCCTGTTGTCCCACTTCCCTCACCCTGTTGTCCCACTTCCCTCATCCTGTTGTCCCACTTCCCTCATCCTGTTGTCCCACTTCCCTCATCCTGTTGTCCCACTTCCCTCATCCTGTTGTCCCACTTCCCTCATCCTGTTGTCCCACTTCCCTCATCCTGTTGTCCCACTTCCCTCATCCTGTTGTCCCACTTCCCTCTACCATAATGTTGTAATATTATCATAACTCACACCATATTGCACGCTTCTGCAGCCTTATGAGGAGGAACTGGTTGGGTAGAAATAATAATTTTTCCCCAGCAACACATCCCTCTAATCGTTTTACAACCAGGAAACCGTGTTTTTATTTTTTACCTTTTATATAGTCGTGAAGAGGAAGATGGAAGTATGGGCGGTGTTCCTATCATGTCCAGGATTCGAACCCGGGTCATGTTAGGGGTGAGATGAGTGATAGCTGCTATGATACAGATAGACAACTCTCTCTCTCTCTTTACTCATATGTCTCCCCTTATCCATGTATCTCCCCTTTACCCATGTATCTCTCAATATACATGCATCTCCCTACAATCCTTACTTAGCTGTTCTCTATCAAATGAGCCTCTGAGGTGATCATTATATATGGAGTTGGCTAACCTCATCTGTATAGCTCTCCTCGGCTGTACCTTCCCTTATGTGCATCTCCCTTAACATATTCCTCCCCTAACCACGTCTCCCCTTACATGTACTTCCCCTTCACCTGTATCTCATCTCACCTATACCTCACCTAAACTTTTCCCTCACCTCTGTCTAACCTCACAAGATGTTAGATGGTCCCCAAACCCGTCCAAGTGTTTGGGGACCATTCCCTCCCCCCCGTCCATCCCAAATCCTTATCCTGACCCCCTTCCCAATGCTATATAGTCGTAATGGCTTGGTGCTTTCCCCTTTTATTATTATTTTTGGTTCTCTCCCTCTCTGTCTCTCCCTCGTGCCTCCTTCTCTCTCACCTCTCCCTCCCGTCACACAGTCGCTGGTAGAGCTCAGACATAAGGAGAATGTATTGCCTCTGCTTTATGTAAAACCACATAGCGATGATGACTGTTGTGGTGAGGGCGTCGGATCCTCGTTTCCCGCCTTATTGCCACGTTTTATCGGAATTATAATCCGATAATTGACAGTTACGATTAATTACAATTTGTTTACAAGACGTGGCTCCTTTTCTTTCCTGTTGCTCGATATGAGATCTTTGGCAAATGCTCTTCTCTCCCTTTTTTCCCTTGTTTACTTCCTTTCCCAATTTTCCTTCCTTCCCTTTCCTTTCTCCACTTTATTCCCTTGTTTCTATCTCCTTATCTTGGCTTTTTCTTGTTTGTCTCTTGACTTTCTTACACGTTTGCTTGCTTCCTTGTTTACCCTTGAATTTGTTTGTCTTGACTGTTGATTATTTTGGCAGCAACTTGCTTACAGGTGTGTTGAGCCACACACCTGTTATGTTGCTCCACACCTGACGTGTTGCTCCACACCTGGTGAATATGAGACCCTTATGGAGGAGAGTGGAAGTGAAGACCAGAATCATGAATGAAAGAGAGGAGTAAGAGAAAAGATTAGAAAGAAATGAAGAAAGAAGGAAAGGAGGAAGAAGAGAAGGAAGAAGAGAAGGAAGAAGGAGAACGAGTAGCGGGTAGTCGGCCATAACCCCTGATTAAGCGCCAGGGTGTCATCGAACCCGGCCATAACTCCAGCATCGGCCGCCTCTTCCTCCCACACGGTGCGCTAGAGAGGTTCCAGGGGCCCCCCAACCATCTTCCAGCCTGAAGGGAAGAGAGAGAGCTCGAAGCCTTCCAAACCCCCAAGAACTGTCTCTCAGAAAGGACTAGTTAAAAATTGAAGCCACCGAACACGAGAGCCCCCCACCCCCCCGCTCTGCTGGAAACTGTCCTCCGGGGAACCTGCGGGCAATTCCAGAGGACTTTCCATGAGGTTTTACAAGGTTCCAGCGCCCGATATTGGCCGCTGGGGCGTCCAGGCATGGGGTCCAGTTTACCGATGGGTGACACTAGCGCGCTTTACAAGATTATACGTTTTCCTTAGGGCGTTGTAACTTGTCCTAAATACTCTTAAGGGGGGATTAGCCACCCCTCGTATCAATTAACTGTATGCTCGAAGCTTTTAAGCACTTGGGAGGAAGGCACACGAGAGAGGAAAGGGATAGAGAGGGAAGGGCAAAGGAGAAAGGCATTCAACTGACCAAGAACCAGTCAAGCTGATATGACTTGACTGGCCCACGGGGTAATGGGATGGGATGGTTGACCTACTCTCCCCTTGGGTCACCTCACCTCTGAAAACACCCCTTCCTCCCCCCCCCCACCATCCCCCCATCCCCCCTCCCTCCCTCCAGGGCCATAAAAGATTTTATAGACGAGTTTAACTACCATATTTCCCTAAGGCGACACACTTTTCAACTTTAATGGAGATACACAGATGGAATTCGCTCCCAGGGACGGCCGGACGCGGTTCCTTGATGAGATGAGATCGATAGGATGCTCGATCATCTTTCTTTACGAGAGCCTCGGCTAGTAATGAGTGAGAATGAGAATGACGGGGGGAGATGAGAGATGCGGGGGAGGCTAACAAAAGGTAGGGAACATGCAAAAAAGGGGCAATATAGGCCGTGCCGGAGATTTACGACGAGTCGAGGTTACGGTAAGGGGAATCTGAGGACACAAAAGGTAGTAATGATGCTCCTTAGAACGAGGAGATGAGAGATGCTGCTTCACTTGCTACATCTCCGGCCAAGCGGAAGAGACAGAATAGAATAAGAGAGATAGTGGAAAGAAGTTGGCACAAAGAATCAAGAATTGAGGCCTAAAAAAAATAAAAAGTTTGGAACATAAGAAAAAAAGACGACAATTTCTATATTTTGGTCTGAAAAAAAATAGTTTTTAAATCTTTAGCAAAATAAGATGCTGTCATCTCAACGAAATAGAATGATGCCATCACTGTAATGGTGTTGATGTGACATCAGAATGATATGACAGAATGATGTAACGTGACATCATTGTTGACGAGAATGAGACATCCACTCCTTCTCTCCCGACGTCTCGTTTTTAACGTTATCGACCAATCCGTTGAAAAAAAAAATATTCCAACGTATTAGCCAAATGAAAACTCCCGTAATATTGACGTATTCTAGAGTCAATATTAGAGGCTCTAGAGCCTCTAGAGGTATAAGCCTCTATAAGGTAAAACCCTCTAGAGGTTAGGTGGGCTGCTTGGGTTCCCACGTCAGTAGTTAGGCTTAACAGTTCAATATAAGTAACGTTCAGAGATGAACTACGAAGAAAAAGGAAAAGATGGCTGAAAATAGGAGCGAGAATGAAAGGGAGAGAAGGAAGGGCAGCGTTAAGGGGAGCAAGGAGAAAAAAAAAGGTGGTGGTAGGGAGGGGAAAATGGTGAGATACAGAACAGGTGAGAGGGGGGGCAAGGGGTGAGAGGGAAGGAAGGGGAAGAGGAGGAAAAAAGGGGTGAAAGTGAGAGTGAAAGGTTAGAGAGGAGTAAGGAGGAGAGGGATAGAAAAGTATGAAAAGGTGAAGGGGCTAGAAATGGAAGGAAAAGGGTGAAGGGTCCAAGAGAGAGAATAAAAAAGGTGAAAATGCTAGAGATGAGAGAAATAGGAAGGGAGACCACCTGACCAATGACCCTTCCACTGATGTAACAGAAAACAGGCACCAGGGGCCGCAAAGATGGCCCAGGATGGTCCAGGATGGCCGCTTACCTCCAGGTGAGACAGGTCAGGTCTTCTGACCCACGCTCGGTCTCGGACCAGCCAGGTCAGACCACCTAACAAGCCTCAGATTTTAAGTGGTTTATCGTGACCCAAAAGCGTCCGAATTCAGGCCATCCCTCCGAGCCAGTCGAGGACCACCAGACCCAGGGAAGCATCAGGATGCTGCTGCTTCTCACTCAAGTACAGGAAGCTTAAAGCTGTGATCGTCAGTTTTTTATATTTTATAGTGTTGTGTGAGGACAGGTTGTTCTCAAAGTCCCGTCATGAGAATATTAGTTTATTATCAAAATATTGTTTGTTAATGGTCCGTACGTCGTCGCTCCCATTATTTTTAGACGTGTGGGTTGGTGTCTAGCCTAGCCTGTGCTAGGCCCAACTATTCTACACATTCTAATTCGTAATTTTAACTTATGTTTGAGGAAATACAAATAGAGAATCGGCGGTGTGTTCAAATGGTTAAATGAGTCTTTGGTGGGGGGTAGGGGAGGTAGGTAGCCGGATTGGCCAACCCACCCCCCCACCCCCAAAAAAAAGGACCCTGAGGATGGTTGACCAGACCACACACTAGAAGGTGAAGGGACGACGACGTTTCGGTCCGTCCTGGACTATTCTCAAGTCGATCGTCCGACGTCGTCGTCCCTTCACCTTCTAGTGTGTGGTCTGGTCAACTTACTTTAGCCACGTTATTGTGACTCATCGCCTGCACCTTGAGGATGGGTTAAATTTAACCCCAATTTAAACTCAATTTAACCCGGAGGATGGCTTCAATTTCCGAGAAAGTTAGAACATGACTAATTAAGAGTTGTGTTCAACCCATCCGGCATCAACCCATAGGAGAGCCGGATTGAGGATGGAGAACTGCAACCATACCAGCCGGCAATAGTCCATTTTGTGCACTTGTACCTCAACCCGTTCTCAGACCAGGCTCGTTAAAGCATTTGCTCTCCCTTCACACCCCCCCCCCTCTCCCCAAGACCCATTCGTCACTTTTAACGTACTTAGTGTATTTAAAACAGAGGACCCAAAACAGAAAACGGGACAGTAAGTCAATTCCACGAGCCGCCACCATTTCCTAATACGACAATTTGTAGGCCTTAGGTAGAAAATACGTCAAATACGACGTTCTATTAGAAGGACGGGCTGCATAAACAAGGAGGAGGGAGGGGGGGAGGTTTAAAGGCAGGATTAACGAGCATTTGGCCCTTGTTTATGCCAACGAAGCGGTGTATCAATCTTACGTCTTTTAGGAGCGTTAATTCAAGACGTTCTCGATTTACATTCAACACAAAACGTTAATAAAAATCCCAGCCCCATTAACGTAACGAAAACGTTCAGTACAACAACACCTAGGCCTAATAATGCCTAAACCCTTTACAATATATAATATTCATTTCTGAAAAGAAATTATGGTTTCGCGTTATTAATAAGTTTTGATCCTTCAATCTCTTTATTTGACCTTCTAATTCATTCATTATTCATAAAACAGTAAAATGTTATCCCATTCAACCTATTTAAATCAAATTTATCCTAAATGGATCTAATATATAAAATTGTAAATTATATGAAGCTTAAAAGTGGTTAAACTTAACTACTTTTTCCACGATTTATTTTGGAAAAATTAACTCATGTCAAAATTTAACTTTAATTTAACCCAAATTTCGCTCAAGTCAGTCCCAGTTTACTTTCAACACATAGTACTCATGCAAACTAATTCCCGCCCAATTAGACCATTCCAACATTAGAGTTTACGTAAACCCATTAGCTGAAACACGCCAAACTTAAATCCAACCAACATGCCTGTCGCCCTTCAAAAGATGTTCGTAGCCATCCATGTCTTAACAGCCCAATTACGTCTCAGAATAACAGCATGCGAGACAGTCTCGATTTTTTAGCGACGTGACAGCCAAGTCGACTTCAAAATCAATAGTGATTTAAAAAATAAAAAACGACGCACGATTATAGACACTCGAGTGGAGGAGATTATAGACGATATAAAACGATACATTAATGGAGGATCCGATGAACGAATTTAGAATATCGCGAGGAATTTTTTTGGGAGGACGGTGGAGTCAAATTACTTACTGTCCGGAAGGGGTGAGAGGGTCACCTCAGACGAGCGTCTTAACAAGTGAGGAAGGCTCCTCACACGGAGACCACGTTATTGACCTTGAATGGCCCTTAGGGTGTATAGCCTTTAAGGCGATGGCCGCTGATTGGCTGCGGTCTCCCGCCGCCGTAAGGTGTTGATGTAATAGATTGTTTACTTCGGTTTTATGTTGGCCTTAAGACCTATTAACCTCTGGAGGGTTATTAAGACCTATTAACCTCTGGAGGGTTATTAACACCTATTAACCTCTGGAGGGTTATTAAGACCTATTAACCTCTGGAGGGTTATTAAGACCTATCAACCTCTGGAGGGTTATTAAGACCTATCAACCTCTGGAGGGTTATTAAGACCTATCAACCTCTGGAGGGTTATTAAGACCTATCAACCTCTGGAGGGTTATTAAGACCTATCAACCTCTGGAGGGTTATTAAGACTTATCAACCTCTGGAGGGTTACTCAGACCTATCAACCTCTGGAGGGTTACTAAGACCTATCAACCTCTGGAGGATTACTAAGATCTATCAACCTCTAGAGGGTTATTAACACCTATCAACCTCAGGAGGGTTATTAGCATAATTGTGGGAATGCCGTTTAAAGTAGCGTGCATTTGCAATTCCAGATGAATTTTCTGAAAAGAATATTGATTAGTCAACGAGTCCTCAGGCCAGGCTCGTCAAAGCAGCAGCCGTCCTTCAAGGCGCATTCATCAATGTTACCGTATTGTGCATTAAAAATAGGTGTGTTCTCAATTCCACATTAATAATGTTATAAATTAAAGTTCTATGTACGGTTAGACGTAGATTAGGTGACGTGTTTAGGTTCTGTTTAGTGATTTTTTTTTTAACTTGAAGTACGTGGGTGAAGCATTTACAGCAACCCGTCCTCGACTCAAGTCCATTACATCCAGCGGTCGACCCCACAAACGCATTCATAAATTTTTACATGCTGTTCATTCAAAACAGGAACTTTCTCAAATAAAAATTAATATTATAAGATACTAGCATATTGTGCAAATATAGTCATAAGTTAGGTTAGGTTGGGTGTTTAGGTTCTGTTGGCGATTATTTGTATTTGTAGTACATGGGTGAAGCATTTATAGCGTTGTGATTCGAACAAAATTCGTCAGTGAAGCACTTGTTCCGGATATGTTCGAATGTCAGCAGTTGTGAGTCGTGTGTAAACCGCTTTTCATTCATAAACAGGGGGTTTGGCGGGTGCATGGAATCACTTTTGGATCTTTGTTTGGAGGACGGGCTGTTTACAGCGTTGTGGTTCGAACCGAGGTCATTAGCGAATCACGAATCACTGTTAGAGAAATGTTCGAACGTCATCAGTTGTGAGTCAGTCCGTTCTCATAAACAAAGGCCAAAGTTCATTCCATGCACCCGCCAAACCCCCTGTTTATGAATGAAAAACGGTTTACGCACGACTCACAACTGATGACGTCCGAACACTTCCGGAACAAGTGCTTCACTGACGACTTGTGTTCGAACCACAACGCTGTAAATGCTTCACCCATGTACTACAAATACAAATAATCGCCAACAGAACCTAAACAACCTAACCTAACCAATGCTTACATATGCACAGTATGTTAATATATAACAATATTAATTTATATTTTAGAAAATTCCTGTTTTTAATGAACGGCTTATTAAAATTGATGAATATGTTTTTGAGGTCGACCGCTGAATGGAATAGACATGGTCTGAGGACGGGGTTCATGATGAGCACGGGCTGAATGAACACAGTCCGTTCCAAATAAAAAGCCCCCGGGTTCGATTCCTGGCCATGGTGAAGCTTTTGGGACACTTTTCCTTACATCTGATGAAGGGGAAGGGGTTCCATCCGACCTTCGTAGGGAAAGGGTGGGTATAGGGATACTTTAATAAGTCTAATTGGTGTTGAAAATCCGCAGTCGTCTGAAATATTCCTCTACCTTCAGTAATGGTCACATAGTACCATTCTGAATTGTACATGGTCGCACCCAGAAGTGTTGCCGTACAGGCACTAGTACGTGGTCGCCTAGAGAAGTGGCGACAGTGAAATTTACTAGTTTGTGGTTGCCAAGAGGCGCCAAGTTGGACACGGGTAGTGCTACAGTACCATAATGATGTCTTAAGGGACGTAGATTCCACGAGGAACTCTGCTATTAAGCAGACTTACTGCAATCTGCTTTAGTCACAGAAGGTATACTAACATCCAGAATTAGGTAGCATACAACATACCCCCTATAACCCACACAATGCGTTTCCAGCCATCATCATAGCGCCCCGCTCACGACACAATATTGCTTCCCGACCTGATGGGGACATCTTTCACAGTCACCCCTCACACTAGCCACTCCGGCCAACACAGAAAACGTACATGAAGCTCACAGTTAACCCCTAACTAATGCAAACTCAGGAAGATGTCTGTTTCTCCCAACACAGTCACTCCAATTACTGGCCAAATCATGCATCATCAAATCCACCAGAAATACGCAGCACCGGCATGGAATCCGCACCATGTGAGGCATAAAAACCAAAATTTAAAAAAATACAAAGATTTGCAACAAGATTGGTGCCAGAGCTAACAGAGTTAAGCTACAAGAATGGGCGAGTTGAACTAAATCTCAAAATCCTAGTGGATAGAAGGAACAGAGGGGGAAATGATGGCAACATACAAGATACTGAGGGGAATAGATAAGGTGGATAAGGATAAACTCTTCAAATTGAGAGAAAGCAAGACAAGACACAGGTGGAAGCTGGACGCGCAAATGAATCAAATAAATGTAAAGAAATATTCGTGTCCTGTACGGCTGGGCAACAGGTGAAATGTCCTGAAAGAACAAGAAGTTGTGGAAGCCACCTCCATCCACAACTTTAAGACTCCTAGACCTTCATTATATAATGGAATGTGAAAAAACTCGCGGAATTCAGAGATAACACCATCAATGGAGTCCAAGAAATGTGTATGTACTTCATTCATAATGATGTACTACCAGGAATCTTAGCCAAGTATCCCAAATTTGTTTACTGTAGGTAATGCATGCACATGACTGTAAAGCTGCCGCCCAGTTGGGTGGGTGTGGAGCAAGACTAGTAACTGTGCGACTCACCATAGATGTAAAGTGCCTTGTATAGTAACTGTTCTGAACCTTTTATTGAATCACTTGTAACATAAAAAGATTATCGATGTGTATAATATATATATATATATATATATATATATATATATATATATATATATATATATATATATATATGTCGTACCTAGTAGCCAGAACGCACTTCTCAGCCTACTATGCACGGCCCGATTTGCCTAATAAGCCAAGTTTTCCTGAATTAATATATTTTCTCTAATTTTTTTCTTATGAAATGATAAAGCTACCCATTTCATTATGTATGAGGTTAATTTTTTTTATTGAAGTTAAAATTAACGTAGATATATGACCGAACCTAACCAACCCTACCTAACCTAACCTAACCTATCTTTATAGGTTAGGTTAGGTTAGGTAACCAAAAAAGTTAGGTTAGGTTAGGTTAGGTAGTCGAAAAACAACTAATTCATGAAAACTTGGCTTATTAGGCAAATTTGGCCTTGCATAGTAGGCTGAGAAGTGCGTTCTGGCTACTAGCTGAGAAGTGCGTTCTGGCTACTAGGTACGACATATATATATATATATATATATATATATATATATATATATATATATATATATATATATATATATATATATATATATGTCGTACCTAATAGCCAGAACGCACTTCTCAGCCTATTATGCAAGGCCCGATTTGCCTAATAAGCCAAGTTTTCCTGAATTAATATATTTTTTCTAATTTTTTTCTTATGAAATGATAAAGCTAACCATTTCATTATGTATGAGGTCAATTTTTTTTTATTGGAGTTAAAATTAACGTAGATATATGACCGAACCTAACCAACCCTACCTAACCTAACCTAACCTATTTCTATCGGTTAGGTAAGGTTAGGTAGCAGAAAAAGTTAGGTTTGGTTAGGTTAGGTAGGTTAGGTAGTCGAAAAAACATTAAGTCATGAAAACTTGGCTTATTAGGCAAATTGGGCCATGCATAGTTGGCTGAGAAGTGCGTTCTGGCTATTAGGTACGACATATATATATATATATATATATATATATATATATATATATATATATATATATATATATATATATATGTCGTACCTAATAGCCAGAACGCACTTCTCAGCCTACTATTCAAGGCCCGATTTGCCTAATAAGCCAAGTTTTCATGAATTAATGTTTTTTCGTCTACCTAACCTACCTAACCTAACCTAACCTAGCTTTTTTTGGCTACCTAACCTAACCTTACCTATAAATATAGGTTAGGTTAGGTTAGGTAGGGTTGGTTAGGTTCGGTCATATATCTACGTTAATTTTAACTCCAATAAAAAAAAATTGACCTCATACATAGAGAAAAGGGTTGCTTTATCATTTCATAAGAAAAAAATTATAGTAAATATATTAATTCAGGAAAACTTGGCTTATTAGGCAAATCGGGCCTTGAATAGTAGGCTGAAAAGTGAGTTCTGGCTACTAGGTACGACATATATATATATATATATATATATATATATATGTCGTACCTAATAGCCAGAACGCACTTCTCAGCCTACTATTCAAGGGCCGATTTGCCTAATAAGCCAAGTTTTCATGAATTAATGTTTTTTCGTCTACCTAACCTACCTAACCTAACCTAACCTAGCTTTTTTTGGCTACCTAACCTAACCTTACCTATAAATATAGGTTAGGTTAGGTTAGGTAGGGTTGGTTAGGTTCGGTCATATATCTACGTTAATTTTAACTCCAATAAAAAAAATTGACCTCATACACAGAGAAAAGGGTTGCTTTATCATTTCATAAGAAAAAAATTATAGTAAATATATTAATTCAGAAAAACTTGGCTTATTAGGCAAATCGGGCCTTGAATAGTAGGCTGAGAAGTGAGTTCTGGCAACTAGGTACGACATATATATATATATATATATATATATATATATATATATATATGTCGTACCTAATAGCCAGAACGCACTTCTCAGCCTACTATTCAAGGCCCGATTTGCCTAATAAGCCAAGTTTTCATGAATTAATGTTTTTTCGTCTACCTAACCTACCTAACCTAACCTAACCTAGCTTTTTTTGGCTACCTAACCAAACCTTACCTATAAATATAGGTTAGGTTAGGTTAGGTAGGGTTGGTTAGGTTCGGTCATATATCTACGTTAATTTTAACTCCAATAAAAAAAAATTGACCTCATACATAGAGAAAAGGGTTGCTTTATCATTTCATAAGAAAAAAATTATAGTAAATATATTAATTCAGGAAAACTTGGCTTATTAGGCAAATCGGGCCTTGAATAGTAGGCTGAGAAGTGAGTTCTGGCTACTAGGTACGACATATATATATATATATATATATATATATATATATATATATATATATATATATATATATATATATATATATATATATATATATATATATATAATGTACATGTATATTTAACATTAACAAGTGTGTAACTAGCTTCAAAAGATTGACACTTGCTTAGCTAAACGAACTATGGGTCTTAGTTCCTGAACCGATTATGTGCCTCTGTAACCCTTTCCACCACCGCCCACGGGATAGGTATAGGGTGCATAATAAAAAAAAGAAAGGAGTCAGAATAAAGATTTGGGATGGGACAGGGGAAAGGAATGGTGCCCAACCACTTAGACGGTCGGGGATTGAATACAGTATATATATATATATATATACATATATATACTGTATTTTACCTGCGTCTACGGTGAGGATCGACCGGTTTAGATAATAGATGTACTCTGAGGAATATATTGGAGTCGATATATCCAACGCTGGATATATCGACTCAATTCCACGCAGCTTGTTCAGAGGCGGGATATAACAGCGACAGTTTAACCGTGTGTGGCAATTAGACTGATGACCCATAATCAGTCCCTCTTGTACTTTAAACAAACTGTAACAGGCCGCGACGTTTAAACAAAGCAAGCTGGAAGGCCCACTTGATTTATACGACAATCTCTCACCTGACGGACACATATGATGGCGTGTCATCATATGTGTCATACCGTGAACACATAATCTTGTTTTCCCGATGAGACATTCAAACAAATACTCATGAATTCATCTCTTAAACACATTAATTACCCACATAATTACACAAGTGTCACGCTTCACAGACAAAAATTTACAGATGCCTTTTTTTTTTTTTATACCTTCCTGTTGGTAGGTTGTAGATCCGGCGCCGGGTTGAGTGACAGGGCAAGCGCGTTGCTCAGTTTGCCGACAGGTGTCGCTGGAGTTCGACGCGACACGCCATCGCGGCCCCAGTAAGACACATACTTCGTCTGATCCCCACCCGCATATGTTGGATCCTGTGGCGCAGTGTTCTACATTCTCATCTCACAACCAGGGTTTGATCCCCCGGGAAGGACAGAGACGGTTGTACCCCTTTCCCATTCGATGCCTTTGGACACCCAGCAGTTATAAAGGTACCTGTTGTGAGCCAACAGTTGAAATAGGGGAGTGATATAAGGATACAGATAGACTGTATCCTTCATCTCCATTAATCTAAGTGCCAGCTTTCTGTCCCTAGCAACGGGAATTACATCGGAGCAGCCATGCAAAGCTCTTACAACCCTCTGAGGTACCTCCATGTCTTGGTAACCATCTTGCAGGTTCTTGGACTGTTTCCCTACCGGTGGTCGGACTCTGCGCCTCGCTGCCCGCCTCAGTTCCACATGGGTCTCTTCCTCTGGCTGGTCTTCACTAGGATGATCGTCCTTAGCGGTCTCTTACTGACGTTTTCAGACGTCTTAGCCATGCCTCAGGACAGCGTAGGGAGCATTACTCTCCTGGTGAGTCTGGCTGTCAGCAATGGCTCCCTGGTTCTCAGTTGCTTCCTACTAGTCTACAGTAGCCCGAACCTCAAGACTACCCTTTTGGGACTAGATAGGTTGTATCCTGATGTCCTCCGGTCGGTAGATGTTCCGTTCAAAGGCCGTTGGGTGGATAATCTAGTGCCGCTGGTGCTGGTGTTCACTCTGGCGCCCTCAGATATCCACAAGCTCGTCCTCACCTCCACCAGCGTCAACACGCCCGTCTCACACAAGGTCCTCAGATGCTTCTACTGGATCCTCCTGCTGGGAGCCTGTCAAGTTGTGTTCTTCATCTTCGACGCCCTGCTGAAGGTCTTCGGGAGGCACCTGACGGAGTCGGTTCTGGAGGTGACAACTAACGCTGCTCGACACTTGCCTCCTGGCCCTCCGCCTAGCCAGGGCCACACTGCTGCAGCAAACATACACAAGATGACACAGCTTTTTGAATTAGAAGCGCAAATAAGAAAGGTGAGATGAAACATGGGCTTCAAGTTTGGTATGAATGTAAACACAAAATATGACATAGAGTATACAATTAACGATGCTGTATACCGTATTTTTGCGTAGAGGCAATATTTTTGTTTCCCCTTTAGGATCAAATTCGACAAATAAAATGTTACGTATCGCTGAGTTTGGTCTTAACTGTGGCGCAGGTGGAGACGCTGCTTGAAGAAGCCATCTTCTTCTTGGGTGGAGTGGTCAGCATCCAGCTCCTTAACAACACCATCCTCATCATCTCCGGCTTGTGTACTGTGGTTCACAAGGGCCTCACCGACGACACCCTCATTCCCTTCACCGCCGCCGGCGCCGTCTGGTTCCTCTGCACCTCTGCACAGCTCTTTATCAACAAGGTACTGACCCTTGTGGCTGCTTGTAGTTCTTGTGATAATACACCTTGTGAGGCCAAAGCAATTCCGTATTTGAATAGCAATAATTGCGTCAAAGTCGCATCTCACGTAAATGTGTGAACAACAAGACTGTTGTGGCCTTTATGGTTGTGAGTTTTATGATTATCTGCATCTTCAGATAAAGAAGGTGACGGGACTCTTGAAGGACTACAGCTGTACGGAGTCAGACGCCTCCGTCAAGGGACAGGTAAAAGTTCACAACGAAACATTCACTCTGAATTGCCAATACAAAATGTAAATAATGAGATATGGTACAAAAAGTGATAAATACACGCAGTAAAGAAAAGGATAAGAACAGACGAAGCTTCACGTCGTCGGAGTATAGATATAAATCCTACAAGATTAGATAAATCCTACAAGATTAGATAAATCCTACAAGATTAGATAAATCCTACAAGATTAGTTTCCGGAAAGACCTGAGGAAATAGCGGTGCTTGGATTTTGGGCACGTGGGCCCCACGGGATTGTTTCAATTGAAGCTTAGAATTCCATATGAACGGCTTCGCCTCGTGTGGGCCAATAGGTTTTCTGTAGTTTTTTGTTTCCATATTATTAATTTTTCGAGTATTGAAAAGCTGTGTACTAACCTAGCTGTGTCCTTCCTTCCCTGTCTTACCAGGTCCAGCTTCTCATCTTTCGTCTGGATCATCTCGCCAAGTTCGACATTCTTGGTTGCTACAGCCTCGGCTTCTCCACCCTGGTGTCGGTAAGGGAGGGAGGGAGGGAGGGACGGAGGGAGGGAGGAGGGAGGGAGGGAGGGAGGGAGGAGGGAGGGAGGGAGGGAGGGAGGGAGGGAGGAAGGGAGGGAGGGCAAGAAAGGCAGGAAGGAAAGGGGGCAAAAAAAAAATTGAAATACATTGAAGAATAAATGGAAAAAAATATAGAAAATTATGTGAATAAGTTCAACTTTATGAAGTTGAATATATATATATATATATATATATATATATATATATATATATATATATATATATATATATATATATATATATATATATATATATATATAATGTATATGTATATATTGGGCCAGGATTCGAACCTGTGATGCCACTGGTCACTCAGCCCTCTGGGGTCACCAGTCCCCAATACCATTTCACCGGCGCATTGCTGGTGGAATGGTTTCTCTCAGTGAGTCTGACTGAATCTTTTCATTCTCCAGGTTGGGAGTTTCGTAGCGACTTATGTAGTGGTGCTTCTACAAGTTGGTTGGCTGCCCCACCATGGCATGTAGACCACCTTCTACAGGATGAGTGGCAGCCTCGCCTCATGGAAGTGCTGGAGGAACACATTTTTCACCCATTTTTCAACCAAGTGAATTCCTGGAAGCCTCGGTATTCAAGGAATCATCGGAACAAAAGGGGTCAAGCTTGAAGGGGGGATTCTGTGATTCCTTTGATGCCAAATTAGCAAATAGGATTTTTCTGTGATTACCAGGTGTTTTCCCCATCCTCTTGGACTGGTTGGTAAAGCGATGGCCTTGCCTCTTGAAAGGTCGATGTTCGATCTGTAATGATTCAAGTGGTTGAGCACCATTTCTTCACTCCGTTCTCGTGTACCAGCTCCTTGTCCTCATATTCCATCTCCTTTACGATATCGCAATTGCTTGTTCTCGTGTTCTCTCTAAACACTCCTCAATCGTCCTTTCTCAGCGCTGTCTCCTGAGGTTTAGAATTAGGTTTAGGGTTAGGTTTAGAATTAGGTTTAGGGTTAGGTTTAGAATTTGGTTTAGGATCAGGTTTAGGTTAAAATAATTTATTATTCTCAGATATGTAAAAATTAATTCAAAACTATTTGAATGTCCTCTTGAATTTCACATTAAAGAGAGTTGTGTGCGTATCAAAGAAAATGAGTTTACCATATTTGTTTTATTTTAAACTATCGATTTATAATACAAACCAGTTATAACTTGAGAATATTCTCTGTTTAGGACAAATGGTCACGTGCCAATTCACAATTAGACTATTGTTGCAACAGTAATATGCTTTCAAATCAGTCACAAATTTCAAGATGGTGCGAATTCATGCATGGATCATTAACTTGTGAGCTGTGAATATTAGGATTAATAAAAGTAACATTTCACTGATTTTTGTGTATCATCTTTACTGGATACTTGTAGTATACCAAACTCTTGTAGTATATCAAACCTTGCAGTATACCAAACTCTTGTAGTATATCAAACCTTACAGTATACCAGACTCTTGCAGGAGACCAAACACTTGTTTATAACAAACTTGTAGTATACTGTCATTAAGAAGGAATATTTAGCTTCTTAACAGGGGAATATCTATCCTCATTATGAGGAAATATTTACACGCCCTGCAAGGTAATATAGGGGAGACATTACTTCCTGTAACACCCAGGCGCAAAGGAAATTGAAATAAAGTTTTCAAATAAAATATATTCCATTCATTATTTAAGGAATAATGAATATATTGTCGGGTAAACATTCGTGGGTTTAAGAGACTTATGTTTGAACAATAATAATCTTGCTATTTAATAACAAAGAGGAATAAGTTAAGAGTCAGTGTAGTGGTGACGCGAAGCAGTGTTGAGTCACTCTTCCAACTAATAAAAATACAGCTGAATAATACAACTACTAAATAACTATTGAAATGTAGGGAGAGACAAAAGGCGAAATATATTCCTATACGACACGACAATGCTCATAGCCAGAGCTATTATGACTAGCATAGCAAAAGAAAAATGGGAAATATGTATATATATACTGTACATAAATATAAATTATATATATATATATATATATATATATATATATATATATATATATATATATATATATATATATATATATATATATAATATATCGTTAGCTGCTAGCTTCATCTATAAGCTAATGCTCGAGTCTTAATAAACTCGTACACTCACTACGCCCTTGCTGTGTGGCCATTAATATACACCACTTTAAAGTAGTTCATGGAAGTAAATCACAGATTCTATGGTATATCAAGATACTTTAATTTAACAATCATTTCTTATGTGCTTTCTCAAATATAAATCTAGTCTAATTCAGCACTACTTCGTTATTGGTTTTCAAACGTCTGATTAATATATATATATTTTCATATATAACCTTCAATAACACCAATGCAGTGTCTTACAGTGGTGATTAAAGATGCTAGATCACCTTCGTGACTTACTCTTAAATGTCTTCTTGAATGGGAAAGTAAGTATTTAGGTATACTTACCTAAATACTTACAATATTTACGTGCTGGTAAGTATTTAGAAAGATCTTACCCCCGTGTACATTAGTCACAGTGATCACAGATGTGAATTTCACTGAAAACAAAGTCTCATGCTTTTGTTTCTTGTCGTAAGAACCAGTCGACGCTCCATACTTCAAGAAAGTACCAACAATAGCTCACACTGTGGTTTCTGAAGCCCTGTAATGAAAAAAAAGAATGATATTTAGCCGGAAAGTAAGTAATTATCACAAAAAAGGTACTAAGTAAGTAATTATCAAAAGAGGGTACTAAGTAAGTAAGTAATTATCAAAAGAGGGTACTAAGTAAGTAAGTAATTATCAAAAGAAGGTACTAAGTAAGTAAGTAATTATCAAAAGAAAGTACTAAGTAAGTAAGTAATTATCAAAAGAAGGTACCAAGTAAGTAAGTAATTATCAAAAAAAAAAAAAAAAAAAAAAAAAAAAAAGGGCACCAAACCGTAAAGGCTATGTTAGAAGTCACCAAACCATTTAGCCAGCAAACTACCCTTGACTTTAGTGACCATTCATTCTGAAGCGAATTAATTTTCTGTGATTTGAGAAACGTTTGAGAGACTTGTGTTGACTGAAGGATTTGTCGAGTCAACTAACTGCCATGACGCAACCCATCATGTTGAAGGTCTTAGAAGATTAGCAAACGCTAGGTGAAAAGATCACTAGAAAGAATGACCTGTATCAAATATTTGTCATACCTTCAGCCGCGAAAAATATTCTCACAATCCTTTAAATCCCCGTGAGAAAGAATGAATGGGAACTTTATTTACATTTTGTACTTTAAAAGCAGATGATACCTGTGTGTTTACATCTCGCATTCATTGAGAAAACGGACATTACACGCGCTTACATCTATACGATCCTCATTGATGAAAATCGCACGTGGCTGTGTTTACATCTTGTAGCCATTATTAACGTCGCAGCCATTGAAGCCATCCCTCTTCAGCTGCCTCTTTCTAATGGTGTCGGTGGGAGCGTAGGTCGTCTTGCGCAAGAACTGTCTGAAGTTGTAAGGTCCGCTGTCGTCTGGCTCGTCGCTGGTCTGTGGGGGAGGAACCTCGACCACCTTTGCTGGGTTATTTGGGCTGTTTGAAGGAGCAGGTGGAGCGTGTCTCTTCGAGGGAGGAGCATTGGACCGGAGCATCTGGCGGAGGTCTGAGGCCGCTCTCATGTTGGTGGTGGGGCTGAGAAGTTCTCTGTGAGAGGGCGAGACAGGAGGAGGAGGAGAAGGTAGTAGTTAGCACGACCACTATATACATCTACATACATATACATAGTCTGTATATTAAGGTATATATTCTCATATATAACGCATAATGTAGTGCTTTATGTGTACCACTGATAAATGTTCTCTGTTATTGCGTACAGAATCCATTGACGTGTGTGTGTGTGTGTGTGTGTGTGTGTGTGTGTGTGTGTGTGTGTGTGTGCGTGTGTGCGTGTGTGTGTGTGTGTGTGTGTGTGTGTGTGTGTGTGTGTGTGTGTGTGTGTGTGTGTGCGTGTGTGTGTGTGTGTGTGCGTGTGTGCGTGTGTGTGTGTGTGTGTGTGTGTGTGTGTGTGTGTGTGTGTGTGTGTGTGTGTGTGTGTGTGTGTGTGTGTGTGTGTGTGTGTGTGTGTGTGTGCGTGTGTGCGTGTGTGTGAGTGTGTGTGTGTATGTGTGTGTGTGTGTATGTGTGTGTGTGTGTGTGTGTGTGTGTGTGTGTGTATGTGTGTGTGTGTGTGTATGTGTGTGTGTGTGTGTGTGTGTGCGTGTGTGTGTGTGTGGTGTGTGTGTGTGTGTGTGTGTGTGTGTGTGTGTGTGTGTGTGTGTGTGTGTGTGTGTGTGTGTGTGTGTGTGTGTGTGTGTGTGTGTGTGTACACGTGTACATACACTAACCTTCCGTCAGACTGACCCACTCCTGCGCTAACCATCACAGCTCCCTGAAGCTGCCTCAGCTTCCTGTCAGAGGCGTCCTCGTTCTCCATGTTCTGAGTCTTGAGTCCCTCCTTCACCTTCTGTATCTTCTCCTGTTGGAGGTTGACCTTGGCCCCGTCGGCACCCGAAGCCCTGAATCAAAGGAAGCCCCAAACTTGAGCATCATATTATCTCCCTTGGGAGATTAATTATCTTAATAATTCTCGAATTGTATTTATTGACATAAAATAAGCATTTTTTGCACTTGTATTCATTTAATCAGTTTGATAACAAGTAGCAGCATATGATTAATAATCTTGGATTGGTTGGTTGGTTAGTTAGATCTAATTTCCTGCAGGGGACGAGTTCAATCCCCCAATAGCCCACGTGGTCAGGCTCCATTTATTTACACAGTCTTTTTTTATCCCAGCTCCTTGTCTTCATATCCCCAGCTCCTTGTCCTCACTTCCTAGCAAGCGCTAGGTAGTGCTATATCAAGATGGCCTTACCTGAGAGAAATTACGGGCTCACCATAGCCCGTGCTACATGGACACTTCGTTCTGAAGAGTTAAATCTAAAACAACAACAACAACTGAGAGAGAAAGGTAAGATACCTTACTTAGGGAGCCGGTCGGCCGAGTGGACAGCACGCGGGACTTGTGATCCTGTGGTCCTGGGTTCGATCCCAGGCGCCGGCGAGAAACAATGGGCAGAGTTGCTTTCACCCTATGCCCCTGTTACCTAGCAGTAAAATAGGTACGTGGGTGTTAGTCAGCTGTCACGGGCTGCTTCCTGGGGGTGGAGGCCTGGTCGAGGACCGGGCCGCGGGGACACTAAAAAGCCCTGAAATCATCTCAAGATAACCTCAAGATAACCATACCTGAGAGAGAGAGAGAGAGACAGGGGCTCCCCCCCCCCCCCCACCGTCAAAAAAGAAGCGTTGGTTGTTACTACACACCAGAAACGTCTAATTAGCAGTGGTTTTCCCGATCTAGAAGTGTACGAGCCTTGGTAACTCACCTTTACCTACAACCACTTGGGCTGGACGGTAGAGCGACGGTCTCGCTTCATGCAGATCGGCGTTCAATCCCCGACCGTCCAAGTGGTTGGGGCACCATTCCTTCCCCTCCGTCCCATCCCAGGTCCTTATCCTGACCCCTTCCCAGTGCTATATAGTCGTAATAGCTTGGCGCTTTTCCTTGATAATTCCTTCCATTCACCTTTACCTTGCGAGGCTGTGGTGCTTGTTTCCTGACTACTTGAGACATGGCAGTATGTGTCCTAAGTACTTGACACACACCACTATGTGTCCTAAGTACTTGACACACACCAGTATGTGTCCTAAGTACTTGACACACACCACTATGTGTCCTAAGTACTTGACACACACCACTATGTGTCCTAAGTACTTGACACACACCACTATGTGTCCCCTTAGTGCTTGACACGGTGCCAATAGCCATATCAAAATGACTGGATCGTCCAGTCGTACTTGTACAGGTATTAAGGTAATTTAGCAGATTATTAAACATTAATATATGTAGTTAATAATTATACTAAGATAATCGTGTATCTAATTGCCTATAACTAAAACGACATGCATGCAAGCTCAATAAAGACCAATGTAACAGTCTATTGTTTTGGGAACGGAATCTTACTTATTTTATTTACTTTTTCAGCAATTTAGATACTTTCAAGCATGAAGAAATATGCTCGGTTACTCAACACTTTAACTAACTCGTCAATGAGTAGCGCCAACTACCCCCCTTACTCATGTGAGATGAGTTAACCTGCTCTAAAGGAATCCCAGTTACTCATAATACTGTGAGCTGAACTACTCTACCATATAGCAGAAAACTAGTTACTCATCATACTGTGAAGTAAACTAACCCACCATACAGCAAGTGTCAAGCAGACCTTAATACTGTGAGGTAAACTAACCCCACCATACAGGAAGTGTCAAGCAGACCTTAATACTGTGAGGTAAACTAACCCCACCATACAGCAAGTGTCAAGTACCCCTTAATACTGTGAGGTAAACTAACCCACCATACAGGAAGTGTCAAGCAGACCTTAATACTGTGAGGTAAACTAACCCCACCATACAGGAAGTGTCAAGTACCCTTTAATACTGTGAAGTAAACTAACCCACCATACAGGAAGTGTCAAGCAGACCTTAATACTGTGAGGTAAACTAACCCCACCATACAGGAAGTGTCAAGTACCCTTTAATACTGTGAAGTAAACTAACCCACCATACAGCAAGTGTCAAGTACCCCCTAATACTGTGAGATAAGCTAACCTCTGGCGCGTACTGTGACGGTGTACTTTGGAGGCCAAAGGAGCGTCCCAGGGTGTGTCAGGACTGTATTCCGGCATGGTACTGTGTTGCAGGCAAAGGTGTTAGTGGCAGGCAAAGAAAAAAAGTATTTCAAAAAAGGTTAATACATGCTTAACAAAATAGATTTCAAAATCGGCTTTTATAAAATAAATTTCAACATCATGAGATATCTACCAGTGAGCCAATATACCACATTAAATATATATAGTAATCACATCACTAACATCACCACTACAACCACAATCATCCACCAAAGTCTACACACACACACACACACACTATCATAACAAGCTCCACCATCACCACTATTCATTCCAAACACCACCACCACTACCATTACTACCACCATCTTCACAAGAGCTACCATCTTCACCACCATCGACACTCACCTATTCATCTCCTCCTGGAGAAAATCGTAGTACTCCGAGACATTGTTATCGATGGAGGTTATCTTGATGAGTGGACGCGGGTGGCCATTACCGGGCTAATGGGAGAAGATAACATTCGTATATTGAGCGACGGGAAACGATAACGCAAGTATACTTAAAAGGAGAAGATATCAAGATTCCAAGACAGTCAAAAAATCATGATTTTGGTCGCATTTGAGACGATACAAGATAAATACATTTTGTGATTGTTTATTTATTCAATTTCAAGGTGAAGTGGAGATAACTTATCCAGCTGGTGTCGTCGTGTATATGTATGCATGTGTGCGTGAGTGCGTGTGCGTGCGTGTGTCTCCCCCCCCCCCTCACTTACCGGTTGGGGAGCTGCTCTCTTACGGTGTTCGTGAATCACCTGAGGGACCTCGTCGAAGCCTCTGGGCCTCTTGTAATCTTTAGGCGCCTCTTGAATCTCCTCCATCCGGACCCCTGGCTTGTGTTTCCTCAGGAGTTTGTGAGCTTCTTGGTTGGACATGTGTACCTGAGGGGAAGATGGAGGAAGTACGTGAGAGAGAGAGAGAGAGAGAGAGAGAGAGAGAGAGAGAGAGAGAGAGAGAGAGAGAGAGAGAGAGAGAGAGAGAGAGAGAGAGAGAGAGAGAGAGAGAGAGAGAGAGAGAGAGAGAGCGGAGTGGGAGATTAAAAAGTGACAAAAGTGTGCTAAAAAAAAGTCAAGAAGAGAGAACACGATGCAGGAATACCTCAGGAGAATATATTTATCCAAAACACTTGAGTGAAGAAAGAACTACTCCAAGAAAGCCTTCAGTATGAACAAACTACTCCAAGAAAGCCTTCAGTATGAACAAACTACTCCAAGAAAGCCTTCAGTATGAACAAACTACTCCAAGAAAGCCTTCAGTATGAACAAACTACTCCAAGAAAGCCTTCAGTATGAACAAACTACTCCAAGAAAGCCTTCAGTATGAACAAACTACTCCAAGAAAGCCTTCAGTATGAACAAACTACTCCAAGAAAGCCTTCAGTATGAACAAACTACTCCAAGAAAGCCTTCAGTATGAACAAACTACTCCAAGAAAGCCTTCAGTATGAACAAACTACTCCAAGAAAGCCTTCAGTATGAACAAACTACTCCAAGAAAGCCTTCAGTATGAACAAACTACTCCAAGAAAGCCTTCAGTATGAACAAACTACTCCAAGAACTCTTCAGAACTTCAAGAACTCTTCATTGATCTTCTGTTAATCTTCAATGAAGGCTTCAAGAAGCCTGCATTGAAGAACACTAGAACATGGAAAAAAATATGTAAACATTTGCTAGAAAACAGATCTCTCATTGCTAAAAACTCTAGTGTAGAATTTACTGTTCCGAGAATAATTTTGTTCAAGGCATGCGGAAAATCAGCAGCAGATAAGATAATTAAAAACATGATTTAGGTAATAACAATCTCCTCCAAGATGATCAATTAAATTAAAAGCCAAGAAAATCAAAGACAATTTAAAATATTTAAGAAATCCAGAACAGAAAAAGCTAGAAAACGTTCAATCAAGAACATCCAAGGCTAGAAAACTTTCAGTTAAGAACACCCAAAGGCAGAAAACTTTTAGTTAAGAGCAACCTAAGGTAGAAAACTTTTCAACGTCTTAAGGAAGAAACCCGTTCAAGGAAAAAACCCCGAGAAAGATAATTTCAAATCCTTAAAATGTCTTCCAGTCACCAAAAGACGAGTCAGAAATTCCCAGATGCTGAAGCTTACGCAGAAATGCCCAGAAATGCCCAAAATACACAGATTAAGGAAAAAACTTTCCAAGAACTCCCAAGATAGAACAATCTTCAAGATAACAGGCCGCACGTAGAACTCTTGAGTAGAGTAAACCTCTTTAAGAACAACCAAGAAGAAAACAGACTATTCCAAGAATGTCCCATACTAGGTACAACCTATAAGAACACCTGTGTTCTTCTCAAAGAACAACATGTTCTACCTTGGCGCATAACATGATATTCCTTATCCTATGGAAGAATGTGTAACCTGTTCATTATGTTCTGAGAGATAAAAGATGTTCTTCCTTATAAGCTGCATAACCAAACATATGGCTCCTTGGGCAACGACCCAAAAAAATGCTGTTCCCTAAATTTTGAAAGAACAAATGAACTGTTCTTCACGCTTTGAGAGAGAACAAAAGATGTTAACTTACACTCTCTGCAAACATGATGAGGCTCGTCATTTTCTTGCTGTTTGTATACCGACCAAGTTCCAGTTCCTTGTTCGACTCCTTGGCCGGTTCTTGGGAGTGTTCCTTAGTCGGTTCCTGGCTCGATTCCTTGCTCGGTTCCTTGGCAGATTCCTTGGCTGCTTCTCTCCTCTCCTTTCTCTGCTTATGCTTGCCCCAGAATTTCTGAATAACCAACGCAGCATCTTCGGCGGACAGTCCCTCTGCCTGTGGGTGAATGGCTGAGTGGTTGAGATAGTCGGTGGGTGAATGGCTGAGTGGTTGAGATAGTCGGTGGGTGAATGGCTGAGTGGTTGAGATAGTCGGTGGGTAAGTGAGTGAGTATGAATATGTGTGTGTGTGTATATGTGTGTTTTGGTGATTTCGTTGTAAATTATATGGGTGGGTGAGTTAGTTGATGGTTGAGTGAGCAGAGGGTCGGTGGATAAAGCTACAGGTGTGTGTGTAGGTGGATGGGTGATTGGGTCTTGGATATATGAGTAAGTGTTTGAATGAAAGCGTAGGTGTGTGGCTTATTTACACACACACACACACACACACACACACACACACACACACACACACACACACACACACACACACACACACACATACACCAACAACAACATTACCTGCAGGGCCTTCGACGCTTCTTCAGGGTTGTCCAGGTGTTTGGCTACCAATTTGCTAAGTCTCTCCTCCAAGATGGGTCCCCACTCCTGGCGCACCCGGTACCCCCTGAAGTCTGCAACAGGCGGAAGAAAACCCGGCTCAGTGGATGATTAAATGGGTGAGTGGATGGGTAATGGGTGAGGGATGATTAACAGGGGTGAGAAATAATGGAAACAATGAGGTATGATTGAAGGGATCAGTGGCAACCGGTTAAGAGGAAAGTCGAGTATTAAAATGATTAGAAGACTGAATTAAACGAGAAATTGGAACAAGTAATCTAACACACTGAAGGAGGTCAATAACGACCCTCTTAGAAACTATACAGCAGGAGTCTATGGCTACTAGGGGAAGATGTCTAGGCAAATGCAGACTAGGAATGTTAGAACTATTACAAATAGGAGAACTATCTCCTATTTTGTAGCACCTCTAAACAAATAGGAATTACGGCACCAAGTATTGGACAACACAGATAAAATATTGGAGATCAGTGTTAAAACGTAGGAATGTTATACTAGGTGCTACGTCGATCTCACAAGTGCTACGTCGATCTCACAAGTGCTACGTCGATCTCACAAGTGCTACGTCGATCTCACAAGTGCTACGTCGATTTCACAAATCCTACGTCGATCTCACAAGTGCTACACGTCGATATCACAAACGCTACGTCGATCTCACAAACGTTATGTCGATTTCACAAGTGCTACGTCAATTTCACAAGTGCTACGTCGATTTCACAAGTGCTACGTCGATCTCACAAACGCTACGTCGATCTCGCAAACGCTACGTCGAGGAAAGAATGGATCAAGGTGTTTACGAGGTATGCCATTCACTATAAGCATCGTTACTGCAAGAGTTCCTTAAGACAAGCTGCTCTTACAAGCTTGTATAACACAAGCGGCCTCCTCCTCCGTCAGAGTCCCATCCTTCAAGGCCTCTCCGAAGGTCGTTACGGTGTTCTTAGAGTCCCGATCCTCCTGTATCCGGCCCTCAGCATCAGTAGCAGCATCCTTGTCCGGAGATGCTGCCTCTTCCTCCGGAGATTTCTTTTTATCTTCTTGATCCAGCGATGACTGCGCTCCGAGGGCTCCCATCATCTTGACTTTCATCCACTGACCTAAAAACACCAACTTACCGCTTAAGGTAAAGTTACATCCGTAAACCAGCGTTCTAAAACTGTCTTAAAAGTCACCTGAGAGAGTTGAACAGCAGGTGCAGAGAATTATGTTAGTTTAAAGCCCATATGTGCATTAGTAAATGCCTAAAAGGTACATAAAGGTAAGGGGAGAGAGAGAGCAACATGGTGGGTGTTGATAACTGAATCATCGGGAATGATTGTGAGTATCTTGGCCTGGTTGATAGTGATGTTTTCGTGTATTTTTTTCCATTTATTTTCAAATTATTTAAATTATAAAAGATTTTGATGATAGAAAATGGTCCTGTAAACCATTCCATAAGGTAGGACTCAACCAAACTATTTTAAGTTGAGAAACTTCTAACAGAGGTTTCTCGGAGTACTCGTACCCCTGGAGGCCACAGTTGGGCACACACGTACCCCTCTTAGAGGTACACATACCCCCCCTAGGGGTACGCATACCCCACAACCGAAGCCGGTCCACCTGCCTGACGACCTCCACTCCACCTGAGGTATACATATCCAGCTTTAGCGTCGACTGTAAACCCAGACGTTTGCAAGCTTACGTGAATCTGTGTGAACGAGCTTCCTCTGGTCTGGCGGCGGAGGAGCGGGGCCCTTCGGAGGAGGAGGCCTCTCGTCCTCGACCACTCGCTTCGACATCTCCGCTTCGTACCGCTTTCGGGTGATCCAGCCGCGAGTGTACCTGTTGGGAGAACACAAGCTGTTTGCAAGGCAGGAACAGGCAGTTGTACTGGAAGAACAGGCGTTTTCAAGCCAAGAGCAGCCGTTTTCAAGACAAGAACAGGCATCTGTACTGGAAGAACAGCTGTTTTCAAGACAAACCACACAATTACTTGGTACGAACAAGCGTTTCAGAGGAAGAAGGACATGTGTAGAACAAGCATTTACACGGAAAGAAGAAAACGTTTCTTAAAGAAAAGGTGATTTCCAGGGGTAAAAAATTTGCATTTCTGTGGAGAGTGCCAAGCACCTCTGGAGAGTGCCACGCACCTCTGGAGAGTGTCACGCACCTCTGGAGAGTGTCACGTACCTCTGGAGAGTGTCACGTACCTCTGGAGAGTGCCAAGCACCTCTGGAGAGTGTCACGTACCTCTGGAGAGTGCCAAGCACCTCTGGAGAGTGTCACGTACCTCTGGAGAGTGTCACGTACCTCTGGAGAGTGTCACGTACCTCTGGAGAGTGTCACGCACCTCTGGAGAGTGTCACGTACCTCTGGAGAGTGCCACGTACCTCTGGAGAGTGCCACGTACCTCTGGAGAGTGTCACGTACCTCTGGAGAGTGCCACGTACCTCTGGAGAGTGCCACGTACCTCTGGAGAGTGCCACGTACCTCTGGAGAGTGCCACGTACCTCTGGAGAGTGAGGACGGAGCGAGCCATCTCCCACTTCTGCTTCTGGTATCGAACCCTGGCCAACCATCGCCGGACGCACGCTTGCACCTGGATTATCCGACGTATCTGTGGGAGAATACGTCTATCTGTGAGAGATTTATCCCAAAAAGGATCAATCTCTTCGGTATATATATGTGATCAATGGAGTGTGTATATATGATCGCATGGGGGTACGTATGTGTCACCTCTGAGAGGTGTATATGTGATCTCATCGAGCGTATATATATCATGGAATACATATATGATCTCATGTTTATATGTGATTTCATGGAGGTTTTCATATATTTCCTTCACAGACGTTTTTTGACACTTAACACCACCACCTTGTTTATTAACTTAACCCCTAGACCTTACTAACCCTTTAATCACTATGGTGACCTTTGACCTAACCAACCTCTTATTCACCAAGTGAACGTGCCACTATATAACCTCATGCATCATTAACCTGACCCTTGACCTTACCTGCTTCTCGTACATCTTAGTAAGAAATTCTACATGGTAATACTTGAGGAACACCTTCGTCTTGCCAAGCGCCCATCCATCCATCTTGAGTCGTAGCAACAAAAGACGACAGTTCTCCCTCGAAGCAGTCACTCGCTCGTCGAAATTGAAGGCCAAGAAACAGTATCTGATGGAGGAGCCCCAGCAGAAGGTAAAGGTCTGGAGGTCAGAGCTTGGAGTGGCAGGTCATGGAGGTTAGATTTCCAAAAAGGAATGTCATGCAGGAGCAGGTGAAATAATTTTGGGAGGACAGGTATTGAACACGTCATGACCTCATGTGTGTCACTGGGGGGAAGATCTCGGTAGTGAGAGAGAGAGAGGAAGATCACTGATCTTGGTGGTGAGAGAGAGAGGAAGATCACTGAAATTGATGGTGAGAGAGAGAGGAAGATCACTGATCTTGGTAGTGAGAGAGAGTAAGCTCACTTATCTCACTGATGATAGTGAGGAAGATCCCTGATCTCACTTTTGAGAGAGATTAAAATCACTGATCTCAATGGTGAAAGAGGTGTTGAAAAAAGAGGTTTGTGAAACCAAAGGGTAAAGCAGAGAGAGATTACTGTAAAGAGAATCTGGAAAGGTTATATCTTGGAGGTTAAAGGTCGGACCTGGAGCCCCTCCGAGACAAGTTAAGGGGTTGAGGGGAAGATGTATGTGTGTGGGGTAGATAAGATGATCATGACGAATCTTAGTGACCTTAAATGTTACAATTTTGAAGCATAAATAATTTTCCCAACGAAAACATAATAGAAAAATTATCTTAATCTTCCATAATAAAAACAATGAGCTGTAACACGAAAAAAAATAAACACTAGAAATTATATGATAAAGATCAATTTTATTGGCAGGTTTATTTAGAGCTTTATTTAGATTTATTTCCACAAAACAGTTTAAAAACCACTCCACCTTCGGAGGAACTCTGGGAATTGGATCCTGTGTGGGAAGCCATGTTGTCTGATGCGAACCGTCTCCATCACACCTGCATAATTCAGCTGCTGTCGCACCTGTCGAAGAGGAAAAACAGGTGATCAGTTGAAGGCCTAACTGCTGACAAATACATTCGCTTCTCTGTGTTATCAAATATGGGTCTTTGTTTACTCAAGGCTGAGGATAGGAAAATAAGGAAAATAAGGAAAATAAGGAGAGTTGTGAGGAGAAAGCAAAAGAAAATCAGAACTACTTTATAGCGCTGGGAAGAAAGCCGAAAAGTAGACAGAGTGAAGGAACGGTGCCCATCAACCACTTGAAACACCGGGGATCGAACGCCGACCAGCAAGAAGAGATTTCCCATTTGTTTCTCGCCAACGCCCGGGATCGACCCCAGGACCAAAAGGATCACGCGTCCAGCGTGCTGTCCGCTCAGCCACCGGCCCCACGTTTATATACGGCCCCACATGTGTGTTTATATAACGTCCGAACGCAGGTATTTTTTTCCAAACACCTCACCAAACACACACAGCTGACGAAACAGAATCACAAACATTTACCCCAAGATAAAACCGTCCTCTTACCTTCGTCTTATCAAAGTGGCTGGCCTCCTTGGCGTCATTGGGCTTTATGCACCTGACGAAGTGAGGCGTTCCGTTCACCATCTTCTGCAGGAGGTCCATGAGTGAGTACCTGAAGTAGGTGGCTACCGTCTGCTGCGCCTTCGTCTGAGAGGCCAGCCCACGGCTGTCGTATTGGTTCTGGAGAGAGAGAGGAGGGAGTGAGTCTACAGTTAGCGACGTGTATCAGTGAGGCTGGTTACAGAGCCTCACTGTAACCAGCCTCACTGTAACCCTGTTCTACAGCAGTGAGGCAGAGGTGCTACCTGTATAAGACGTGACCCGCAGTACTTACATTAGTACTGCCTGCGTGAGATCTGCCCTGCTTCGAGAGCGTACCTCTGGGAGAGCTTCGAGGCGTAGCGTAGTACAGGTTCCCTGTCTTCGTCAGGGGGCACTGGAACAGGAACCTGAAGGCGGCCATGGAAAGGGAAAGGAATGGTGTTAATGGTGTTCACGGGGAATGGTGTTGTTAATTGTGTTCTGGTATGTTATTTACAACTTCAGTTGCAGAAAATAAACTTTTTGGGGATGGTGCAATAGGGAATATTGTGTACTTTCATCATTTCATCTCTGTGTACTTCCCTTCTCGGAGGATTAGTTGGTTTGTGTGCTACCTGTAGGGGGTGTGGGGGGGGGGGGGTGTCCAGTGTATGAAATGTCTGGCTAAGGTGTATATTGGTGTACACGTGATTTTGTACATTGTTTTAAACAACAGCAGACATTCTTTTGCATTCAGTCACTTGCATTCATCAACCTGTATGAATACAAGAAAACGAATACTCTTGTATTCATCTACGTGCACTCATCCACCTGCATTCATCTCTGTGTATTTAACCTTTTTAATTCCTCCACGTGAATTCATCCTCCCTCCCTCACTCGCCCTCCCTCCCTCCCTCACTCACCTGATGATATCGTGGGAGCTCTGTCTCAAAATCTGGATGACTTCGGTGGGCAGGAAGTTCTTGTTCTTCTCGAGGAACTGATGGGTGTCGTACTCGACTTTCCCGGCGAAGTGGCGGATGGTGAACTCTAGTCCTTGGGCCTTGGGCTTGATGTAGTGATGAGACTTAATGTTGTTATGGAACTTTTCTGTGAGGGTGGAGATAGAGGAGTGTGTGAAACTTTGTTTCGGTGGAGCTTTTCTGTGAGAACAGAGATGAAATGGTGGAACTGATCCCGCACTGTATCCTCATATCCCTTCCAAGTGTTATATGCTCATATAGGAAGTTTCGCCTCATAACTACCTTACCTCCTCTCATTCCTAACCTGTATCCTACCTGGCACCCATGATTATGGCACCTTCAGGAGGGACCTTACCTACGAGGGACTGGTCACTGGCATTGGGGAAGCGGCTCTCCTCGTCCAGCAAGGCCAAAAGACCCATTGGCTTAGCCAGAAACATGTCCAAGACGGGGCGATTGTCAGCAAACTCTACGATGTCCACCTGTGGAGAGTGAGAGAGAAAAGGTGTAGGGGAACATAGGCATGAGGGATGGGGGGGGGAAGAGGCAGGGGGCAATCTAGGCAGGTGTGTGAGGCAGATGTGTGAGGCAGGTGTGTGAGGCAGATGTGTGAGGCAGGTGTGAGAGGCAGATGTGTGAGGCAGGTGTGTGTTTGTTTTCCGGATCTGGGTAAAGTATTGAGATATTCGAAGATTTGAGAAGATATATTGTTTTTGTTATATAAATTTAGAAAACCCCTGAGATGGTTAGATTTTGTTGAACAGGGACAAATAAAAATATATAAATTATTAAGCACTAACATTTTATGTCGAAATATCTAATATAGACATTATATATAAATAAATAATCCACAGGTAAATAGTTAAATTCCATTCATTTTCAACCACCTTCTCCTTTATCAACAACCATTAACACCTGTCATTCATTCTAACTCCTTTCAGGTGTCTGCTGGAACTAATTAGCTAGAGCTAATTAGAGTTAGCTAAACAGATCCATAATAACTTCCAGGTTCCAGCTTTCCAGTTCACACCTGGAAAAATTATCACTTTTCCCACACATTTGAAGATTTACTTTTCGTAAGCCAAGTACAAATATAATATTTTAAAGATTATGAGAACATGTAAGATTAAGATTGTCAATTCCTACTTCACCTGTCCTTCATAAAATTACGAAACATTTCTTTACCACTAGCCAAAAAAACTAAAAAAAACAGCAACACCACACACAAAAAACACAAACACACAAGTTTATACCACAGCCAGTCAAGATACAAACACACGCACACACGCACGCAAACACACGCAAACACCTTACCTCAATACCCTCGGCCATATATTCCTGCTGTTCCCACGTAAATATGTGTTGATTAAAGAAGTATTGGATCTGCTCATTGGCTATATTGATGCACAGCTGCTCAAAGGAGTTCTTCATGAAATTCTCGAAGCCAAAGATATCCAGTAGACCTACTGCCAGATTCTCACCGCTGGAACAGAAAGGGAGAAGGGGGAAGGATTTTAATAGATTTATAATGATGTGACCGAGTGAATATAAAAGAGAGAGAGAGAGAGAGAGAGAGAGAGAGAGAGAGAGAGAGACAGAGAGAGAGACAGAGAGAGAGACAGAGAGAGAGACAAAGAGAGAGACAAAGAGAGAGACAGAGACACAGAGAGACAGACACAGAGACAGAGACACAGAGACACACACAAACACAGCTCTAGATAAACTCTCGAAAACAAACAGACACACACACACATAGAAAATAAAAAAAAACAAATCATACAGCAAAACCTAAAAAAAATAACAAAAACAGCCCTAAGAGCAGTGCCAACACTCACTAAACAATCCTGCAGAAGGAGAGAAGCCGATTGATGTTGTTAACGACCCAGTCGAACAGCCTGCCGTACATGGCCTTAGCCATGGCGTCCCTCGTGCTGACCGCCTCCTCCACCGTGTTGTTCCTGGTGATTATCTCCCCCTTCGTCACCACGCTGTTGGACGTCAGCGCCTCCGTCAGGTCCGCAGGTTCGATCCCCAGCAACTCCGACACTGTTGTCACACACACACACACACACAGGACAAGAGTATATGATTAGTGTAAATCATGAGGGTAATGTTGTGGAGAAATGTGAGGGAAGGTAATTATGAGAAGAGTGGTAAGGTAGTTATGAGTAACCCTCCAGAATGATAAGGGAGGTTTATCAGAGGTTGTCTATCCCTTCAGAATGATAAGGGAGGTCTATCAGATGTTGTCTACCCTCCAGAATGATATGGGAGGTATATCAGAGGTTGTCTAACCTTCCAGGATGATAAGAAAGGTCTGCTCAAGGTAGTCTATCCCTCCAAAATGACAGGAAAGATCTGCCAAAGATAGTCTATCCCTCCAGAATGATTGGGAAAGTCGGCCAATATACAGAATTTTCCCCAATTTTTGCTTTTGATTTGCATACCTCAACTCGCAGGTAGCCTAGACCCCTTCCAATCCCTAATCCCCCCCCCACCCACTCACCAATCTTGATCTGCTCGACGTTCTTGACAGCTGCCTGTTCCATGTTGTCCTTGTCAATGGTCTGGTAGAAGTCAACATCTCCCAGGTTGATGATAGAAGCGAGGATCCTGTACACAGAATCGAGTTCGTCGTCCCTGAAGCCTAGAGACTTGAAGCCTTCGACCACTTGTTGAACTGGACAACGTTGGACTGAACGAGACACGGGGAGAGAGAGGACAGTTAAAGGGCACTGATCAATAGGTAGATACGTAGATAAGTGTATATGTATACAAGGGACCTGCTGCTTGGGTAACAGCTTCTCCCCCGAATCAGCCTACCCTAGCTTTGCGCCCTGGAGAGACCACTCCAGACCAGGCCGACACCAGAGTGCAACTCCATAGTCTCCTGAGACTGATAGATACCTACTACTATATAAGGAGATATATAAACAGCTGATATTCTCTGACAGAGAAAAAATAAATTGTGCTTTCTTTCTTTGCCTTATTTCCTATTCTGTTTCCTAAATTATTTTTGTGTATCTCTTCTCTCTCTTTTTTATTAGCTCTTCTGCATCTACTCTTCCGTTTATTGGTTTTAGCTTAATATACTTTTTGTTAACCTGTCATACATTACCCAACTGTGTCTTACCTCTCAAGTCAATATTTTGAATTCTCTTTGATATACTTGCCCATACCCATGCCCAGTCTACCCCTCACTTGCCCTCTAACCCCTACCCCCTTCACCAGCCTTTCTACCCTTTCCCTCACCACTTCCCTTTCCCACCCCAATCCTCCCCTAACCCCCTTACCTCACTCCTGCTCTTGCTCCAGTTGGCCCCGCTGAGGTAGCGATGCTTGGCCCTCTGGCCCTTGTCAAGGCAGTACTGGAGGAGCTTGTCCTCGGCCTCCAGACCGTCGTGAAGGTAGTAGAAGATGTGGAAGTTCTGCTCTCCTCTGCGCCGTCAGGAGATGTGTAAGGAGGAGGAGAAGGAGACATTGTTGATATACGTTGATATATGTCTTGGTGGATGGAGCAGAACCACGATATATAAAATAGCAAAGAGTAATTGAGAATATTTGACTGATACGTTAATTATAACACACAGGGATCACACTAATGTGATGCATCAAATGAACAAGTCCACAAGGGCCGTGACGAGGATTCGAACCTGCGTCCGGGAGCATCCCAGACACTCAGTTGATTAAGGCAGTGTCTGGGATGCTCCCGGACGCAGGTTCGAATCCTCGTCACGGCCCTTGTAGATGTGTTACATTAATTATACCTTGTATATTTACTTGGGTGAGATCTAAAGGAGGAGGAGAAGGAGGAGAATGGGTAAGAGTGAAAATTGAAGATAAATGAGAACAAATTGAAGAAAATCTAACAAAATAGGACAGGACAAGAGTGCAACCTCAAAAGGATACCTGTTCAACCAGGCTGTGACTCATACGTCAGGCTGCGAGCAGCCGCGTCCAACAGCCTGGTTGATCAGTCCGGCAACCAGGAGGCCTGGTCGACGACCGGGCCGCGGGGACGCTAAGCCCCGGAAGCACCTCAAGGTAACCTCAAGGTAACCACCCAGTACAGCCCCCTACAAGACCCACTCACACGGCCTGGTGGACGACTCTGGACTGCTCCAGGAGGTAGACGGAGATCTTGGCGCCCGTCACCTTGCCCAGCCTGGTGTACGTCACCTCCAAGTACTTCCCAAAGCGCGAAGAGTTATCGTTGATGCCGGTCTTGGCGTTCCCGAAGGCCTCCATGATAGGGTTCACCTGCAGGATCTTGTCCTCCAGGCTCCTGTTGGGCGCCTGTTAAACGGGAACAGGACAGAGTAATATGACGCAGATTTGACACCGAAATTGGTGTAAACAGGTGTTTAGGAGAATTCTAATATTCTAACTCACTCACTCTCTCTCTTTCTCTCTCTTTTTTTCTCTCTCTCTCTCTCTCTCTCTCTCTCTCTCTCTCTCTCTCTCTCTCTCTCTCTCTCTCTCTCTCTCTCTCTCTCTCTCTCTCTCTCTCTCTCTCCAGCCCTCCTTCCTTCCGTCCCATTGTCCTTTTACCAATTATCCCTACCTCCTATTCTCTCTCAGTGGACAAAACATGCTTAAATAACTTTGAATCAACATTATCGATGTTAAATTTACGTCAATATTAGCCGAAAAATCTGATGGTAAACTCATCATGGACACACTCACACTCGTCAGACTTCATAGGAGTCGTGGGTTGTCGCAATAGGAGCCACTCCTACTTAAGTACGGGCATGGGGTTGACCAGACTCTCACCCTGGTGACACTCGTATACAATCACAGTCTAACCAGAACCTCAAGCTTCCAACCTCAAGTAGATACAGAGACAGACAGACACATTCTGATTAGGTAAGCCTGGCATCTTGTGGTAGGCCCAGCAACATCTGATTACGTAGGTCAGGCTACAGAAATTCTGATTTGATTTTCTCTTAAAACTATTCAAATGTTTTGGCGCACTTTCCCCTCCCATGTGACTTATTCCTTTTCTAGTGTGCTGAACCTGCATGCCACCGAACCCCTCCCGTACATAACTAGCTCTCTCTCCTCCCCCGTACACTGCTAGTAGCTTAGGCCCCCCGTACACTGCTAGTAGCTTAGGCCCCCCGTACACTGCTAGTAGCTTAGGCCCCCCGTACACTGCTAGTAGCTTAGGCCCCCCCGTACACTGCTAGTAGCTTGGGCCCCCCGTACATAACTAGCTCTCTCTCCTCCCCCGTACACTGCTAGTAGCTTAGGCCCCCCCGTACACTGCTAGTAGCTTGGGCCCCCCGTACACTGCTAGTAGCTTGGGCCCCCCGTACACTGCTAGTAGCTCATGCCCCCCCGTACACTGCTAGTAGCTTGGGCCCCCCGTACACTGCTAGTAGCTTGGCCCCCCGTACACTGCTAGTAGCTTAGGCCCCCCGTACACTGCTAGTAGCTCATGCCCCCCCGTACCTTGCCCAGGGTAACGAGCTGCTTGAGGAGAAAGTTAGCGCTCTCAGTCTTGCCAGCGCCGGACTCGCCAGAGATGACGATACACTGCTGCTGCTTCTGGTGGAGCATGTTGTGGTAGGCATTGTCAGCCATGGCGAAGATGTGGGGCGGGTTCTCACTCTTCACCATCCCTCGGTGAAGACGCGACTCCTGTAGGAAGCGCAGCAGGTGGGGGTTAAGGCAGGTGGTCCGACCCGTTCTCCTAATACAACGTCGCATTTTGGACGTATACTCTTACCATAAAGCCAAAAATTTGTACTAGAAAACGGCAGCGACTCGCGGAATTGACACACTGTCCCGTTTTCTGTTTTGGGTTCTCTGGGAGGTTAGGATAAAGGGGGGGGGGGACTTTAGTACGACAGTTTCTTGACGTTGGGAAAGCTTAGGAGGACGGGTTGGGTGATTAGTAGTAGCAGGAATCCCTCCTGCAGGAGAGGGTGAGGGGGGGGGGGAGGTAGTTAAGCACCGGTAACAAGCGTGCTTAATTATTGTTTATCAATAATAAACACAAATATAATAACGAAGATACAAATTACATAAATATTGCTTCAGAACAAAAAATCCTAAGCCTAAAAGGGTGGAACAGTATCCATGAACCCGTGCTAGGCCTAAATTATCAATTCTTGGCCTAAAATGTAACATACGCAATCTTAGGCCTGATTTAGTAAACACATTCTTTTTGGTATTCTTGAGTTAATATAGGTTATCTCTCTAACTGATGCTATCTTCCTTAACATTTAACATTTTGTTCATTATAACCGTAGTTTATGGAACAAATTTGTGACTAAAGTAACAGAAGAGAAATAGCTGGGTTGTTCCAGTTATATGGCGCACACTAAATATATATATATATATATATATATATATATATATATATATATATATATATATATATATATATATATATATATATATATATATATATATATATATATATATATATATATATGTCGTACCTAGTAGCCAGAACGCACTTCTCAGCCTACTATGCAAGGCCCGATTTGCCTAATAAGCCAAGTTTTCATGAATTAATGTTTTTTCGACGACCTAACCTACCTAACCTAACCTAACCTAACCTTTTGGGCTACCTAACCTAACCTAACCTATAAAGATAGGTTTGGTTAGGTTAGGTAGGGTTGGTTAGGTTCGGTCATATATCCACGTTAATTTTAACTTAAATAAAAAAAAATGACCTCATACATAATGAAATTGGTAGCTTTATCATTTCATAAGAAAGAAATTAGAGAAAATATATTATTTCAGGAAAACTTGGCTTATTAGGCAAATCGGGCCTTGCATAGTAGGCCGAGAAGTGCGTTCTGGCTACTAGGTACGACATATATATATATATATATATATATATATATATATATATATATATATATATATATATATATATATATATATATGAATGAGTTTGGGTTGATATAAATAGCAGCTGCCTCACATGGGCCAAAATGCTTTCTACAGCTTCCTCTATCCTCATAATCTTGCTCTCCAAGAGATACAACCATCTTGGATGCTGAAGAAAAGTCTGAGCAGCGATACGAGTAAGCACAGCAAGACTCACCTTCTCTCCATACACGTCTAAAGTCTTGAAGGGGTTAACCGCAACGAGGATGTCACCCATGTAGGTGTAGATCTGGTCCGTGTTGTAGCGTCGATACAGATGGTCGACAATAACATCCTGCAAGCGACGCAGACGGAGGGAGATAGGGAAGAGGGTTGGTTAGTGATCAAATATGTAGGAAAATCAGTTATGTTGAGGGGGGGTTTATAGTGTAAATATAGCCATCTCCCAGAGATATGTAATTTCTTTGAATCTCACCGCCCCCTTCGCCAGCCTGTCACCGCCCCCTTCACTTCCCCCTTCACCGCCCCCTTCACCGCCCCCTCACCTCTGACAGCTTCTCCAAGCAGGCCAGGTCATCCATCCACAAGGGCGTCCTCTTCGTCTTGCGGTCAGCCTTCAGGGCCCCGCCCTTGATCGTCGTCTCGGGTTCCTTCTGCACCAGTTGGTTCCTCTTTCTCAGATCGTCCTGAAGGAGCGTCAACTCCAGACGAATCTTCAAGGCGGGTTAAGAAGAAACAAGGGAAGCTTAAGATGCTTTCTATGCATGATCTAAAAACAAAGGAATTGTAAATCTTAAGGAAAGGGTGTTAACACACGTGTTTCAGTCTGTTTTATCGTACTGAATCTGAAGTTTAGTAAAACTATAAAACCAATAAGAATTTTGATTATAAATGAAGATAAGGGACTTATTTTTTGGGGGGGTTAGTTTTTTTAATCTGTGGGTATTAGAGCCCAACTTTATATATTTTACCTTAAAAACACCTCGCTAATCAATGGGGTCTTTCGTAATCTTTCTCACGATTACAGAGTCGTAATGGATTACCCAATATGTCCCTCCATAATAAGTGACATTATGGAGGCATACTGGAGTCAGTACACACTTACTGAAGGCCATACCTGTCAGGTATCACTCATTACCTGTCAACAACTTCCCCCCCCCTAACCACCCATCAAGCCACCTCAACAACCCCCCCCCCCCCCCTCCCCACCCCCCACCTTACGTGCAATTCATCCTGTCAATCCACTGCTTATCAGTCACTCCAAACCTAGATTCATTCCATCAACCAAGAAACCACCAGGATTCTACCTCGGCCCTTGACCACATTCTATCTTGGCCCTTAACCACATTCTATCTACCTCGCCTCACCTGTTCAGGGTTGTTAGGGACGCCCTTGATGAACGGGTGCTGGAGGAGCTCCTTGGCCCCGGGACGCTGCTCAAAGTCTTTAATAAGACACTCGGAGATGAAATCATTGATGTGAAGCGACCACTCGGCGGGCCGGTCCAGCGTCGGTGGAGGATTTCTTGGGATCTGGAGAAATTGTCAGAAACGTGGTTTGTTGAACTAAACACGATGAAGTGTACATCTCGGTCATTGAAAATATTAATGAAATGCCACATAATATAAACAAGGAATACCACAGTTAGATGAAGTATGTGTCTTCGCAGCTTCTCAAGAAGGCGGAAGATGAAAAGGAATCTTATGTCACTTGCACAACACTAAAAAAACTAATTTGAGATCAACACACAACTAAACCACACACCAGTGGCCAGAACGTATATAGAATACAATGAAGAACGTACATTGAAAACTAATTTGGAGATGAGAGTGTACTTAGAACACATGAATTATCCAAACCTGGAAAAGCTATTAGGCCGTTCTTCACCGGGAACAACCCACTCATGGGGGGGGGGGGTGGACGTACCTGGAACAAGGCCCGCATGGGGTGGACGTACCTGGAACAAGGCTCGCATGGGGTGGACGTACCTGGAACAAGGCCCGCATGGAGGGGTGGACGTACCTGGAACAAGGCCCGCATGGAGGGGTGGACGTACCTGGAACAAGGCCCGCATGGGGTGGACGTACCTGGAACAAGGCCCGCATGGAGGGATGGACGTACCTGGAACAAGGCCCGCATGGGGTGGACGTACCTGGAACAAGGCCCGCATGGAGGGATGGACGTACCTGGAACAAGGCCCACATGGGGTGGACGTACCTGGAACAAGGCCCGCATGGGGTGGACGTACCTGGAACAAGGCCCGCATGGGGTGGACGTACCTGGAATAAGGCCCGCATGGGATGGACGTACCTGGAACAAGGCCCGCATGGGGTGGACGTACCTGGAACAAGGCCCGCATGGGGTGGACGTACCTGGAACAAGGCCCGCATGGGGTGGACGTACCTGGAATAAGGCCCGCATGGGATGGACGTACCTGGAACAAGGCCCGCATGGGGTGGACCTCAGAGAGAGGCGGCTCCCCATCAGCCAGTTCAATAGCGGTGATGCCCAGAGACCAGACGTCACACCTCACATCGTAGCTGTAATCAAGCTGCTGCTCACACGCGATCACCTGCGGCGGGACCCCAGAGCTTTAGCACAACCTCCTCCCACACTAGAGCATCGGAAATTTTCACGCTCTAGGTCCACGGCGTCAAAAATTGCAGTGGTTCAGTGAAATTTTTTTTAGAACCTGTCTACCACAATTACCATGAACCAGTCATTCACTACGTATATAACTCATCATTACTTACCAGCGATCATCATGTACTAGTTATCACCACATGCAATTCATCATGTCTCGGTCATCACCACATGGTCTTCAAGTACCGACCATTACCACATGCTAATCAACCATCGTTACAATCGCCGTCTTATTTAGTACTTTTCCCGGCTTCAAGAGTCATTTTCCCGCCTCATTGTATAAACTACACGGCCGCGAGAATGTTTTATTCGATGCAAGTCTTCCGAGTTGCAGCAGTTTTGAGAAATTCAAGTTTTCAGTAGTGATGTTCCCCATCGACATGTTGCAAGATGGCGGTTCAGGAAAGCCGTCGCTCGAGATGATTTTTGGCGCCTTGAGAGGAGCAGAGACGAGGACGCAGGGACCAGGATGAGAAGATGATTGGTTGTAGGTGTTCGAAGTAACCAATCAACGAGTAGCCCAAGGTTACGTCACCAGGGAGCGCGGGCTTATTGGGTACTTTGGCCCAGGAGGCGTCAGTGTACCTCAAGATCTAGTGGAGGATGGGTGCACATGGCCGATGCTCTCTAATATCGCAGATTTCATTTGCATATCGAGTTATATATCTTTGCTAAACCTTACAAAGTAAAAGAAGTGTCAACAGCTTAAACGCGCCTCAGGGAGGCGTTATTTGCAGACCTCACAGAAGGGGCAATTAAGAGTTCATTCTCTGATGCGATTACCATGAAACACCAAGCCCATTCTCATACCAATTTGATAGTTATCTAGAGATTTGTGATGGTCTGAAAGTACGTTACGGTTCCAATAATAGTCCACTTGTAAACTGGCAAGTGAACGTTCGTTGTAAACAATGTTCTTAAATTATAGCTAGAATTATAACTAGTTTCTTTAAAACAAGAGTCTATGCTTAACTTTTTTTTTTTGAATAGGCAGAAGAATTTAGTTTTGTGTAAATTAAAATTCATGGAATACCCAAATAAGTTTCGAATTTTATATTTTTTTACAAGTTTGAGAAAAAATAGACTGCATTAATATACTCAAAGATAATGAAAGCTAACCTAACCTTAACGTTACATAACCTTATCCCTAACCTAACCGTGAATAGGTAGTAGATAATAGAACTAATCACGTAGTGGTTTTGAAGTGACCACCTCCATTCTTGTTGCTGTTATAGATTCAGCTACTCGGAACAAGTTCCAAGTTCCCCGGGCTATGGTGAGCCCGTAGTGAACTTACCTGGCACAGGAGCGGTGCCTCCATCCTTCCTGATGACAGATTTAGTACCCAGTGACAAACTGTGTGAGCAGCGAGGTGCCAAAGACTATTCTCCAGTGTGTTAGGATATAACCGCCTGCTGCGGAGACACCCCCAAAAGTCCCAATACATGTGTAATGGTAGTTATTCCACTGACCAGTCACAAGGTCTCGTATGTACCCTTAAGGAATCATTCTCCTCAGCTAGGATCGTCGTCAGGGAGTGACACGTTCAGGGTGATCTTTGACTCTTGACGACGTGACTCAAGACTTCGAGGAAAATGAAATGACAGTAAGAAAAGTTACCTCGTCTGAACAAATCCACAAAGGGCCGTGACGAGGATTCGAACCTGCGTCGGGAGTATCCCAGACACTGCCTTAATCGACTGAGCTAGGAACTTCGGTTTCACCTCTTAACCCTGTCGTAGCTCAGTCGATTAAGGTTGTGTCTGGGATGCTCTCGGACGCAGGTTCGAATCCTCGTCACGGCCCTTGTGGATTTGTCCATTTGATGCATCACGTTAGTGTGATTTCTGTGTGTTACCTCGTCTGTATTCCTATCTTAAATTATATATATTTACTGTTATATCATAGGTACAACATCTGTACAAGTCAGCCCTACTGCCGTCACCAGTCAGCGTCTTCTGTAACTCAGCAGTACTGACTTCATCACACGATATTTCTGCACCGTCCAGTGCTCTCTTTTCCCCCCATATCGTGAATTTCAATGCGTCGACCCATCAGTGTCTCCATCAGGCGACTCTTCCAGACACCGAGCTGATACACTGCCTACCAGGGCAAGGTACGCACTTGTCAGTGGACATTACGAGCCTAGGCACGTAATGTTTACGTCCCTGAGCTGAGCCCTGGAAACACAAACCGAAACTGTCTCTATTTTCCGCTTGTTACAACTTGTAATAGAGTTGTTACATCTTGGCTTAACGTGTTTATGACGTATTAGAACGTTGTTACAACTTGCTATATTGGTTGTTATAAATGGTTAGGAGGTGTTAAAACTTGTTCGAACGTTGTACCAACGTCATAGTTTCGGTGTGTGTTTGGCGGGAGTGAAGCACTGTGCGCTTGTTGTCTCTGTCGGCGACTCTGATTGGCTCTCATTTCCCGCCACCAATCGAGGGCAATTCTGGACCAAACTACCACCAAATGTCGGCGGCCTCGTTACCGTCTGCAACACTTTAATACATTATACTTTTGAATCACATTTATAATCTTAACTTGGTGCGACGAATTAACACGTTCTGATAGCTTTCCGTAACAAGTTATGCGATTGGGCAGTGCATTCGCCCAAGTGTGCGTAGAGCAACCTGTCTTCTCGAGCGTTCACAACGTCTTTAAAGTGATGTACTAAACTGCCCGAACCTAACCTAGTCTAGGACCTACGAATAAAAAACGGAACATGACGTAAATTTTGCTAGCCCCCTTCCCCCCCCCCCCCCACAATCACCACTTCTGGGACAAATTATCCGAGCAAGATGGTGAGTGGTTCCCTATTGCATGTGTGTTGCAATCAGTGGATATCTGCAACATCAAGTACCAATCACCACCACGTACATGTACCAATCATCCCCAATCCAGTCACCATCATTTTAGTACCAGTCATCACCATGTCAGTAGCAGTCATCACCATATATCAGTCACCATTTACCAGTCATCACCCATGTACCAATCATGACCACGTACCTCTGGGGCCATCCAGTAGGGGGTGCCGACGGAGGTGTTCCGACGGCCCCAGGTGGAGGCCAGGTGGGAACTGACGCCGAAGTCAACCAGCTTGACGTTGCCTTGTTCCGTCAGGAGGATGTTGTGGCCCTTGATGTCTCGATGCATACACTTGTTGTCGTGCAGGTACGCCATGGCCTGAAACATCAGAGCAGTGTGTAGTGAAGTTGGTGGAGGATGGGGGAGGGGAATGAGAGGGAATGGGGAATGGGGGGGAAGGGAGGGGTGGGAGGGAGGGAAGGGAAGGGTTGGGAGGGAGGGAAGGGTTAGGAAGTTCCGGTAGAAACTTCCTACCGGAAGTTGATATATGGTAATGAATATATGACACAAAAGGGTGATATTAATATTTCTGGCACAAATCTTCTCTATATTTCCCTCACGTTCTTCGTCATTTTGGGAAAGGAAATTGAAAAATTAACTCTCCAAAGATTTATGTTCCAATTCAACGTTGCCTGACGCTAAAACCTGCGCTTCGTTGAAGCTCTCAACATCATCGCGGGGGATGTGAATACAAATTATTGATTGATTGATAAAGATTAAGTCACCCAACTAGTGGCACGGGCATGAATAGCCCGTAAATATACAATTTATCTGAAGATGAGGAATATATAACCAATCAGGATGAGGTGAAATTACGTGCTATCCTGTCCATGGTGGCATTGTGAGTTGGATATTTAGCTATAGTGGCCTTAACGATGGCACAATTCACCCAAGTGCCTGCTGGCTGTTCATAGTTAGACGGGTGTTTGATGTGTAGTGCTTCGCCTATGTCTAATATTTTATTGTTGTTCGATCAATCGATTATTTTGTTGTTGGTGAGGATGTTTCCGGTTTTGGTCTGGTTGTGTGTGTGTGTGTAGGTATTATGTGTTCTTTGACGGAACTTTATTGTTTGTGCATGCTCAGGTGTCTTATAAGATATGTTGTCTTGCCTCTATATTGAGATCACTCGGGGCTAACAATCATTAAATGGGCAAATACAGACATAGACTACATTGGATTCTTTGAAGCCGTTTCGTCTGGTGACTGGACAGTTTTCATGAGTAACTAGGCGGCCATCCTGCTCTTGTTGAGCAGACCACACACTAGAAAATGAAGGGACGACGACGTTTCGGTCCGTCCTGGACCAGTCTCAAGTCGATTTTCTAGATCGACGTAAGAATGGTCCAGGACGGACCGAAACGTCGTTGTCCCTTCATTTTCTAGTGTGTGGTCTGGTCAATATATTTCAGCCACGTTATTGTGACTCATCATCTGTATCCTGCTCTTGTGGTGTATGATAAGCAGTCATGCTTCTGTGAATTATGTCTTACGTGAATTTCCTTCGTTTTACGAACCGTCGAAGAGAAGTTGCAACAGAAGATATAGATAGATGGTACAAGGACTGAAACGGTGACCGTTTCATCAGAATATGGCGGTTCACCTTCCTCTTAATGATCTCTTCAACGTTTCCATTGTTGAGAAAGACATGTCTTTATGTACTGAACTGCTCAATAGTCTGCTTCCAACTGGCGCTGCCTGTAAGGGTAGGGCCAGGACGTAGCAGACTAGCAGAGGACGTAGGGCTTGACAAAACGTCCCTTGTCACCTTGTGTTCACTACTAGCATGAAGCCACATTGCCATAGTACAGAGTGCAGTGTGACAGCCACCATTGTACAGGAAAGGAACCTCCACTCTACATCTCGTAAGTGGAACTAAGCACGAAACTTAGCTCGAAGGCTTCCTGAAGCTGTTGAATACTTGTAAGACTATGTTAACGTACTTAAGTAAATCTCAAGTTTTAAGTCAATGTCAACAATGACTTCCTCCTCAACAGCTCACAAAGATAAACACCAACGTGGCGACTCACAGCGACACCGTTCACATGTTAATTCGTGCTACAAGCAGTTTCTTAAGTATGCAAACTGGGATGTCAGGAGGAGAGTGTACTGGAGCCTGGTAAACTCTGCTCATCATCATTCCTGTAGACTCATCCCTGTAGGCTCGTTGATGAATAACGTTGATGGTGTGTGTGTGTGTGTGTACTCAACTAGTTGTGCTTGCGGAGGTTGAGCTGCGGCTCTTTGGTCCCGTCTCTCAGCTGTCAATCTACTGATGTACAGGTTCCTGAGCCTACTGGGCTCTATCATATCTACACCTGAAACTGTGTATGGAGTCAGCCTCCACCACATCACTTGTGTGTGTGTGTGTGTGTGTGTGTGTACTCACCTAGTACTCACCTAGTTGTGTTTGCGGGGGTTGAGCTCTGGCTCTTTGGTCCCGCCTCTCAACCGTCAATCAACAGGTGTACAGATTCCTGAGCCTATCGGGCTCTATCTGTGTGTGTGTGTGTGTGTGTGTGTGTGTGTGTGTGTGTGTGTGTGTGTGTGTGTGTGTGTGTGTGTGTGTGTGTGTGTGTGTGTGTGTGTATTCCACAATCACTTTCTCTTGTTTACCGCCCTTCCTCCTGGTCCGTGACGTCACCAGCCTTGACCTGTGACCTCACTTACCCTGGAATTCTCGCCAGAAACACTTTCTCTTCAAGCAAACTGGGCAACCCTGAGTGAAGGCACTCCGTGACGCTAAGAACCCCCCCCGTGACTCCAAGCACCTGGTGAAGCAAGACACTGCGTGACGCAACTCTTGTGTAAGCTCCTTTGTGGCTTGTTTCAGCTCGAAGCTCTTGCCCCTTTGTGTCAGTTTCACTGTGGCTTGTTTCAGCTCGAATCTGTTGCCCCTTTGTATCAGTTTCATTGTGGCTTGTTTCAGCTCGAAGCTCTTGCCCCTTTGTATCAGTTTCACTGTGGCTTGTTTCAGCTTGAAGCTCTTGCCCCTTTGTATCAGTTTCACTGGGGCTTGTTTCAGCTCGAAGCTCTTGCCCCTTTGTATCAGTTTCACTGGGGCTTGTTTCAGCTCGAAGCTGTTGCCCCTTTGTATCAGTTTCACTGGGGCTTGTTTCAGCTTGAAGCTGTTGCCCCTTTGTGTCAGTTTCACTGGGGCTTGTTTCAGCTCGAAGCTGTAGTCTAAAGCAAGCAGCAGAAAATTGTATTACACGTTGAAATCCAGTACAGAACCTATTAAAGCAAATCACATGCAGGTAAGACTCATTAATATACTTGGGTTCAGTTCCTATCGAACTTTATCGCAGCATTTAATAGTATTTTACTCTGATATCAATAATGTAGTTTTGCCTTTATCTCAACTGTGGGGTCTGGGTGTGTAGCAGAGAGAGAGAGAGAGTTGTTTATCCTTGAATTTGTCAGTTAAGTAAATAATTTATACTTTTAGGAGGTTTTTTTAATTCTGTAATAAAACGAATATATAGACCATTAAATCTCATTTCCGCAGAATGAGAGTTGAGACTCAAGGTCAGATACACCTATACATATTTATATGTAACTTAAACATATTTAACTATTCTGTTGTAATTGAGAAACAATTGCACGTGTGTATTTGCACTTATATATATATATATATATATATATATATATATATGCTCCACTTATATATATATATATATATATATATATATATATATATATATATATATATATATATATTATATATATATTTATTTATTTATTTATTTATATCCATATGTCCACCCACCCACTCATCCATCATGTGGGTGGGCGGATACATGGATACATGGATACTGAAAATACTCACATCAATGGTCTCCTTCAGGATGTAGGCCAGTTGTCCCTCCGTCAGTTTCTGTCCTCGTCTGATGAGAGCTTGGACCAGGTCGGTAATGGACCCCCGAGGACACAGCTGAGGGACAGAGCGAGTGTGAGACAGAGAGAGACAGAGAGAGAGAGAGAGAGAGAGAGAGAGAGAGAGAGAGAGAGAGAGAGAGAGAGAGAGAGAGAGAGAGAGAGAGAGAGAGAGAGAGAGAGAGAGAGAGACAGACAGACAGACAGACACACACACACACAATGAAATATAAGTATAATGTAGCAAGTATATTATTTGTTTGTCCTATTCTCCTCTCTCTCTTTTTCCCATTAGTTTCCTTATCACTTTCTAGATTATTTTCTTTCATTAATTTCCCCCCTCTAAATTGTCAGGTGGCCTGGATGGTAGAGTGACGGCTCCCTTTCAGGCAGGGCCGGGGTTCGATCCCCAGTGGTTCAAGTGGTTGCAAAATGCTCCACCATTTCAACCTCCTTGTCCTTATATCTTATTTTCCTCGTATCCTCACTCACTGTACTTATATCCCAGCTCCTTGAACCCGTGTCCCAGCTCCTTGAACCCGTGTCCCAGCTCCTTACCGTGTCCAGCTCCTTGAACCCGTGTCCCAGCTCCTTGAACCCGTCCCAGAGGTCCCCAGCTCCTTGAACCCGTGTCCCAGCTCCTTGAACCCGTGTCCCAGCTCCTTGAACCTGTGTCCCAGCTCCTTGTCCTCGTAAATCATTTTCCCCTCTCTCATTTCACCTCATTTTCCTGCCCTCATTTTCACGCCCTCTCATATTCCCTCACCTCCATAGCAAGCCAGGCCTGGTCCTCCTCTTGCTTGCTCCCTTTCTTGAAGAAGATGCCGTAGAAGGCTGGGAGATTTGGGTGGATGCTGAGATCTCTTAAGATGAGATACTCTTCCTCTATCTCTTCCAGGTTTTCTCCTATGTTCTCCATGATCTTGATGGCCACCTTCTTACCTGGGGAGAGAGAATGGGGGGTTAGGGGTAGTTATGGGTAAACCTGGGTGGTTCGGAGCACATGGTGATTAGGTAACAATGGGTTTACAAGGTTTTAAACGCCCTCTCTACACTCGCTATTGCCTCTTCTACCTCTTCTATGTTCCTCTCTACTCATCATTGCCTCTTCTATCTCATTAATGAGGCCACTAAATTCACTATTTCCTATTCTATCTTACCTGTGTCACTACCCTATCCACCCAGTGCCTATTCTATGTCACCTATGTCACAATATCACACTCCCAAATGCCTATTCTATTTCGCTGTTGATACCACCCATTATCCTATTCATCTTTCCTCTTCTCAGAGCCTCATACCATTTTGAATCCCTTTCTCCTCTTCCACCCATTTACTCAATCACCCTTTCCGTTATCCTTGAGAACAAAGACCCTTCAAGAAATAACCTTTTACCGCCCTATTCTATACCAACTTCCTCTTCCATCGTCTCCGACCCTTTCTTCATATCTCTCCTCCTAACCTCTCTTCTACATCCCTCATATCCCTTCCGTGTCCTTTTCCCAGCAAAGCCCCCTTCTTTTCTCTACTAACCATCCACTAAAGCCCCGAAATCATCTCAAGATAACCTCAAGATCCCAAAACTCACCCGTTTCATGGTCCTTAGCGGCAAAGACCTCGCCATAAGTGCCTTCGCCGATGATCTCAAGCAGTTCGAAGCGCGTGTTGGGGTCCGGGAGGACATCGAAGTCAATGTGCTGACTCATGCCCAGATAAGACATCCTGATCGACACCGGTAGCTCTGGAGATCAGGAGATAATTAACCTTAGTTGATGTCACAGGTGAGAAGATGAGGGGGGCTTGCTGGATACGATAGGTTGAGGTTAGGTAGTTGAGGCGAGGTAAGTTGGTAAGTCAGTATGACTGGAGCATTTGGAAAATGGTGTGAGGACAAGTAGCTGGGGGTATGAGGACAAGGAGCTGGGGTATGAGGACAAGGAGCTGGGGGTATGAGGACAAGGAGCTGGGGTATGAGGACAAGGAGCTGGGGTATGAGGACAAGGAGCTGGGGTATGAGGACAAGGAGCTGGGGGTATGAGGACAAGGAGCTGGGGTATGAGGACAAGGAGCTGGGGTATGAGGACAAGGAGCTGGGGTATGAGGACAAGGAGCTGGGGTATGAGGACAAGGAGCTGGGGTATGAGGACAAGGAGCTGGGGTATGAGGACAAGGAGGATAAGGAGCTGGGGTATGAGGACAAGGAGCTGGGGGTATGAGGACAAGGAGCTGGGGTATGAGGACAAGTAGCTGGGGTATGAGGACAAGAGCTGGGGTATGAGGACAAGGAGCTGGGGGTATGAGGACAAGGCGCTGGGGTATGAGGACAAGAGCTGGGGTATGAGGACAAGGAGCTGGAATATGAGAAAGGAGTGAATGAAAGAGGTCAAGCCACTTGGACAATCACAGATCGAACGCCGACCCTGTGAGGATTGAAGCCGTCGGTCTACCCACCTGATGCAACACGGCAGGAAAATAACAATTAATATATAATCCATTTACATAAGCTTTCACACAATTGACCTACATAGCATTGTCTTGTCCTATAGTCTTTCAACATGTCTATATATGCCTTTCCAGGGGCATGAGATGGAAGGAAACGTGCCCAAACGTCTCTCTCTCACTGTCCGGGAATCGAACCCTATATTTCAATCCGTGTAGAGAGTGTCCCTATTTTTTTGTCCCTAGATCATTCAACTTCATAAATATCTTAACACTTCAGAGATGATATGTAATGTGGAATCGTTTTAGAGTTTATTTCCAGAAGGGAATTCGATTCCATGTTGGCATCCGGTCTCCTCTATTCAGCAACCTGCTTCATTGTTCAAAAGTTGAACTCAAATAACCACTTCTTGGGGATTTCTCGGAGAATATCCAAGTCTTTTTGTTTTTAATAGGAATCTTTCTCTGTTGTGTGTGTGTGTGTGTGTGTGTGTGTGTGTGTGTGTGTGTGTGTGTGTGTGTGTGTGTGTGTGTGTGTGTGTGTGTGTGTGTGCACGACAGGTCGTATCATAACTTAGATATCATTGTACATTCTATTATTTTCTGTTTAAATTTCTTTGTTAAAACAGAGTGGAAATTTCACCTCCCGCTCGAGCGCCTCTCAATTCTTCACCTACCGCTCGAGCGCCTCTCAATTCTTCACCTACCGCTCGAGTGCCCCTCAATACGCAACCTGCCACTCGAGCGTATATTACGCCACGACAAAAACCACAGTGAATTTTACACCCAAATCCACAACATTCTCTGTGCTCCACTCCATGTCATGTCATCGGGTCATGTCGTCGGGTCATGTCGAAACTCATTCTATTTGACTGGGCTAAAATTACATTGATCTGAACTTCGTAAGTAGAAGATTAGCAGCTGCCTCGCATGGCCCAATAGCAGCTGCTTCGTATGGCCCAATAGCAGCTGCCTCGTATGGGCCAATAGCAGCTGCTTCGTATGGCCCAAAAGGAATTGCCTTGTATGGTCAAATAGCAGCTGCCTCGTATGGACCAAAAGCAGCTGCCTCGCATGGCCCAATAGCAGCTGCCTCGCATGGCCCAATAGCAGCTGCCTCGTATGGCCCAATAGCAGCTGCCTCGTATGGCCCAATAGCAGCTGCCTCGTATGGCCCAATAGCAGCTGCCTAGTATGGCCCAATAGCAGCTGCCTCGTATGGCCCAATAGCAGCTGCCTCGTATGGCCCAATAGCAGCTGCCTCGTATGGGCCAATAGCAGCTGCCTCGTATGGGTCACGTTTCTCATCACGGAAGCTGTGTGAAAGCCAAGTTTCCTGTACACTGTCAACTACAGTTCTCAGAAACCTTTTCAGGCCATAAACCTTTGTTTCAGGCGTCTAACTTTGGTTTTCGTCGATCAATTTGTGTTTGACTTGTGACAAAAAATCTACCTCGCTTTTAGGTAATATATTTACCTTTATATTAGGGGAATAAACCGGTGGTTAGGGATATAACCAATGAGGTGGTTATAAGCCAATAAATCGGTGTTTTTAGGGTGAAATAAACCGAGGTTTTTTAGGCAACAAGCTGGGGTTTTAGGCAAAAAAAACGGTATCTTACAGTAATAAATTAGTGTTTAAGGGCAATAAACCGGTGTATTAGGGCCAAAAACCGGTGTATTAGGGCCAAAAACCGGTGTATAAGGGCCAAAAACCGGTGTATTAGGGCCAAAAACCGGTGTATTAGGGCCAAAAACCGGTGTATTAGGGCCAAAAACCGGTGTATTAGGGCCAAAAACCGGTGTATTAGGGCCAAAAACCGGTGTATTAGGGCCAAAAACCGGTGTATTAGGGCCAAAAACCGGTGTATTAGGGCCAAAAACCGGTGTATTAGGGCCAAAAACCGGTGTATTAGGGCAATAAACCGGTATTTTAAGCCAATAAACCGGTGCTTCGGACCACGACGCTGCAGTCCGACATTTACACTGTTCAGACAGTGAATCCGGTCACTCTACCTGCTCGCCACGTCAGTAGCGACGTGTGAATGTAACTGTCAAGATCTGTTGGACGGGTACTCACTTATTGGTGCCTGCAGGATCGAGCTCTGGCTCTTGGACCCCGCTTTTTGTAGTCGACCAGTTGCCCAGTGCAATGACCTATTTTCCCCCTAGCATAAACAAAGTTATTTATGTTATGGCCCTACACACACACACACACGCGCGCACGCGCTCACACGCACACACACACACACACGCACACGCACACGCATGCACGCACGCACGTCACGGTCACACCTTGCCGTGGAAATTTAGGTGAACTCTCCCTACTTTGCACGAGTGACCCCTAATGCAAGAACTTAACAGAAAACGAGATTCTGGAACGGAATTTCTCAATTTTCAGACAAATATGAAACGAGAAAAAAATATATATTAAACATGACCATAAATGTTATTTTTCGAAGAAAATAACATGTAACTTTTTCATGTTCTTTTCTGTTTTTTCTCTGTTCTTACGATTTTTCTGTTCTCTCTGTTATTTATGTTACCTTTTTTCACTATGTTCTTCCTGTTCTTTCTGCTCTCGGTTCTTTGGGTTTTTTCTGTTTCCTGTTCATTCTATTCTCTTTTCTTTCTGTTATCTGTTCTCTGTTCTTTCTGTGCTTTATGTTCTTTGTTTTTACTTTGTTCTTTAAGTTCTCTATGTCCTGTTCATCCTGTTCTTTCCTCACTATCTACAATCAGATTGGAACCTACAATCAGTCTATAGCCAAGATGGAACAATCTCCCACATACTGCACCTGTGTTGAACACACACAGGCAAGGTAGGGTGATTACGACACGAGAACTCTAAGCTTGTCCATTCTCTGAAGAAATATGGGGACAAGGAGCTGGGATATGAGGACAAGGAGCTGTGATTTGAGGACAAGAAGCTGGGATTTGAGGACAAGGAGCTGAGATATGAGGACAAGGAGCTGGGATATGAGGACGTGGAGCTGGGATTTGAGGACAAGAAGCTGGGCTATGAGGACAAGGAGCTGAGATATGAGGACAAGGAGCTGAGATATGAGGACATAGAGCTGAGATATGAGGACATGAAGCTGGTATTTGAGGCCATGGAGCTGGGATATGAGGACAAGAAGCTGGGATATGAGGACAAGGAGGTGAGATATGAGGACAAAGAGCTGGGATATGAGGACAAGAAGCTGGGATTTGAGGACAAGGAGCTGAGATATGAGGACAAGAAGCTGGGATATGAGGACAAGAAGCTGGGATTTGAGGACAAGGAGCTGGGATTTGAGGACAAGGAGCTGGGATATGAGGACTAGGAGCTGAGATATGAGGACATAGAGCTGAGATATGAGGACATGAAGCTGGTATTTGAGGCCATGGAGCTGGGATTTGAGGACAAGAAGCTGGGATTTGAGGACAAGGAGCTGGGATATGATAACAGACTGAAGTAACAGTGCCAAACCATTTGTTTTTGATGAACTGACACCAATGACAAGCTTATAGTCAGTCACTGTCTATCTGGAACTACTCAATATGCGTATAGACAGTCACTGTCTAACTGAAACCAGTTAAAAAGCGTATATTCAATCACTAAATGGAACCCAGGCAACAATCGAATGATTTGCGATTCCTAACCTCCAAAAACCCCCTACCAATCTCCCATGAGAATGTTGTGCTCCAGCTCCCGGACTCATTACCAAGTTCCCACAATGCAATAGACTACAACGGTGACAAAGGAAGCAGTGACGGCATCTCCACTCGCTACAGATTCATTTGTGGTGTGTTAGAGAAATATTGTTTGTTTGTACCTCCTCTGTTTGGCTCCTTTGTTTACTCCTTGTTTTTATCGTGTAAATATATCAAATGTTACTGTCTATTTGTCTGTTGTATGTCTCTCTCTCTCTGTCTCTTTCTCTCTCTCTGTCTCTCTCTCTCTCTCTCTCTCTCTCTCTCTCTCTCTCTCTCTCTCTCTCCCTCCCTATCACACACACACATTATATATATATATATATATATATATATATATATATATATATATATATATATATATATATATATATATATATATATATATATATATATATATATATATGAATATTACATATATTACACCTGTGTAAGTCATAAACACCCGTAAAATACCTGCTGTTTTAGGGGATATATAAGAGAGTATAGCATTAACAAGGAAACTCCTTGAAATGAAAAAAATAATAATGTTTTTGCATTTCTTTAGCAAGTACTTTTGTTGATCAAAATAAGCAAATCACTGTCAATGGGAACGGAAACAATAGACATATCCATGAGACGGAACGTCGGCCTGACAAAAAAAAACAAAAAAAATAATAATATCTTTTGTAAATTGACTGAATGTAGTTGTTGGTTCAGAATGCAATTTGTAATTATTGTATAATAGTGAATTATAGTTCCCCTCACAATGACATGCATTGATTTGACATGTGTAATTATCTTTTGTGTTCCGGAGACGCGACTGACAGATAATTAATAAAGCCAAGAGGGAGATAATCAGGTCTGAAAGCATGATGAGTCCTGTGAGATAGAAGGTAAGTCATCTTCTTTGTAATCTTTGGCTACCTGCAGTCATGGCTGTAGCCACGGGTATAGCTAGCCCCCCCTGAGGGGGTCTTGTCATAGTCTGTGATTTGTGAACGCCTCATTTGGTCATTCCAGACAGCTGTCACTCTCTCCTTGGATATTCTTATAGGCTGTCAATCTCTCTCGCCTTGGGTATTCTTATAGGCGCTGTCATAGCCTTTTTCTGTTGTGATTGTAGTCGTCTGTGGCCCCTGGGTGCTCCATAGGCTTTAATACTGTGATTGTAGACTCTGGTTGCCTCTGGGAGCTGCCATAGTCTTATTGTGACTGTTCCCTCCTAAAGACGCTACCACAAAGTTGTTCCCTGTCGTAGTGGTCCCTCAAGACGACTCAGACGGCTCTGAGGGAGAGTTCTCTTCTCCTGCTGTGAGTTCCACCTGCCCAGAGAGCCTCAAGAGGGCAGAACGCGGAACACAACACAGTTCTGCACGCGTCAACTATCCTTCACGTGATTCAAGCCCCACCCAGGCATTGTTGGTGTGGATAAGCTTCCCCCTCCCTCCACCCCCACCATCACTAACCCCCACACGACCCCTCCACCACCCCCACTGTAGCTCTTCCTGTAGCCTTGGTATTGTCGGGGTCACCCCCTGGCCCCATGGTGTGGAGGTAGTACTGCCGCTGGTGGTCGAGAACTATACAAGGTCGTCATACGACCAAACACATGTATATGGGTGGAAATATGTTTTACGAGAACATTTTGGGGGCGTCCTGCCAAACACACACCGAAACTACGACGTTGCTACAACGTTCGAACAAGTTTTAACACCTAACCAGTTACAACAACCAATATATCAAGTTGTAACAACGTTCTATTACGTCATAAACACGTTAAGCCAAGATGCAACAACTTTATTACAAGTTGTAACAAGCGGAAAATAGAGACAGTTTCGGTTTGTGTTTCCAGGGGTAGAACCAAGTTCTTATGTGTAGAACGCAGCGACTCGTGGAAAGTCAGTCCCTACCATTAATGACATCTCCTTTACTCTAAGTAGCCGGGGAGCCGGTCGGCCGAGCGGACAGCACACTGGACTTGTGATCCTGTGGCCCTGGGTTCGATCCCGGGCGCCGGCGAGAAACAATGGGCAAAGTTTCTTTCACCCTATGCCCCTGTTACCTAGCAGTAAAATAGGTACCTGGGTGTTAGGCAGCTGTTACGGGCTGCTTCCTGGGGGTGGAGGCCTGGTCGAAGACCGGGCCACGGGGACACTAAAAAGCCCCGAAATCATCTCAAGATAAGTACACGAGCAATTGAACTATTACGTCTAGGAAGAGGTTAATTGTTTGGAGAAAAGCCGTATAGCTACAACGCACTTGTAGAGGATACGGAGATAAGGAGCAGGGATATGGGAACCAGAAGATAGGGATAGAGGAGACTAGTAATGCGATATGTGGATAGGGGCCGCGTGGCTGAGTGGACAACGTTCGGGGGGTCATAGTCCTAAGAGCCCGGGTTCGATTCCCGGCCGAGGCAGAAACAAATGGGCAGAGTTTCTTTCACCTGATGCCTCTTTTCACCTAGCAGTAAATAGGTGCCTGGGAGTGCTACAGGGTTTCTGGAGAGAGAAATATGAAGTAGATATAATAGAAGAATAGAAAAAAAAGGTCTTGAGGCAATATATTATACAAGCGACGGTTAGAAAGGCGGGGCCCAGGAGCTAACAGCTCGATCCTGCAGCACACATAGTAAATACAACTAGTAAGACACACACACCTGGGGTTGAGGGACCAGACACAGTAGCAATGGTCACAATGTAGTAAAAGTCCAAGCAAATTCCAAACACAGTTTTAAATGTTAATTAAGGAAAACAAATGAGTGAAATGAGTCAGAGCAGCGAACCAAAGCTGGTTTAAGGGCGGGACTTAAGAGCCAACGCTCAACCCTGTCAGCTTAACAACTAGGCGAGTACACACACACACACATGATGTCCACAGATGTCCACGGTTGTTCCGTGGACATCTTCCAGAGAAAACTAGATAGTTTTCTTCAAGAAGTGCCGGACCAACCGGGCTGTGGTGGGTATGTGGGCCTGCGGGCCGCTCCAAGCAACAGCCTGGTGGACCAAACTCTCACAAGTCAAGCCTGGCCTCGGGCTGGACTTGGGGAGTAGAGGAACTCCCAGAACCCCATCAACCAGCAACCCGTTCTCGAAAATTTAATAAGTCAATATTGACTTATTAAATATGTGCATAGGTGACATACTTAACATAATAGATACCCTTAAAAAGATTCATAGAAAACACCGACCTTACCTAACCTACTTAGTATGTTAAGATAAGCATCTTATTGCTTCGTAATTACAATTATTATCTAACCTATAATAGGTATAGGTTAAGTAATAATTGTAATTACGAAGCAATAAGATGCTTATCTTAAGATACTAACAAGGTTAGGTAAGGTCGGTGTTTTCTATGAATCTTTTTAAGGGTATCTATTATGTTTAGTATATCACCTATGCACGTAGTTAATAAGTCAATATTTACTTTACGAATTTGCGAGAACGGGTTGCAACCAGGTATCATATTGAGTAAATATGGGTTAAGGTTTTAGTATATTTCAAATAATTTTTTATATAAATATATTAATATTTTCCTTATTCACAGTTCTATAATAATGATCCTTCCTGCAACTACTGATAGCAGACATTAGTCTTAGTAATATAACTACAGCAGTTTTAATGATATTAATAACAATTGAATCCTTCAATTAGAGCTCGTCGTGGAATTTAGAAAACCCTCCCCCCCCCCACCCCTCTCACCTGTTTATCACCCTGCAACATCCGAGGTTCTCAAGTCTGGCACCTGTGCCAACACCAGTCGCTCAATGCCAGTGCCACAGGAGAATATATGTCCAGAAACACTCCTTCCAGAGCCTCGGAAAACACACAGCTCACGAAACTCTGTTAAGAATGGCAGGTTGAAACAGCCAAGGTGCCAACCAGGTGACTTAACCAAGGTGCCAACCAGGTGACCTAACCAAGGTGCCAACCAGGTGACTTAACCAAGGTGCAAACCAGGTGACCTAACCAAGGTGCCAACCAGGTGACTTAACCAAGGTGCCAACCAGGTGACTTAACCAAGGTGCCAACCAGGTGACTTAACCAAGGTGCCAACCAGGTGACTTAACCAAGGTGCCAACCAGGTGACCTAACCAAGGTGCCAACCAGGTGACTTAACCAAGGTGCCAACCAGGTGACTTAACCAAGGTGCCAACCAGGTGACTTAACCAAGGTGCCAGCCTGACAGAGGGTGAGGAGAGGCACTACTGAGCCTGGCCAGGAAACTGGGGTGCCGGTGCCGCTACGCAGAGGCTTCTGGGTAATGCCATTAGGAGGATCACTGAGTGGACACTTCGCGTATTAGGAAGATGACTGAAGATGTTCCATCATACTGTCGTGGACAGCAGTTCATCGACCGACTTAACTTCTGGCGACGAGAGGGAAGTATATAGGGAGGTTTAGCGGATATTTTTTTAGTATGAGATTAATTCTCCTCAATAGAAGAATAAATCAAAATAATCAAATAAATACTGTGTATATTTGTCTCTGGGAATTAACGTTTTCTAATGGTTTATGCGTCCAATGTATAGAAAATGGTTCGTTATTTACCAGTCTCTGCTTAGACCTTCATCTTAGATAGCTTAGGAAAGATATCGGGAAGATATCTTGAAGGATGTCTATTCCTTAGCTAGAGCTGCGACAACTTGTCACAGCTCGAAATAAGGGGTCGGGAGCCTTCAAGGAACCTACAAGATATCCTCCCTAAGATGTCTAGAGCCAATTTCAAAGCAAAGTATAAGGGAAAATAGTAGATACTTTTGTATGCTTTGGATGGAAAAGCAATTAGAACACTACCCAAAAACGAAAAAGTATATAGTGTTTTTTTAAAATATATAATAAAATTCTATTCTACTGTATAGTACAAAAATTAGTAGACTAGGATACTGATCGGCAACCTATTATCTCGATTCCCTAACTTGGGCCTGCGGGAAGATCCCAAAGGGATTAGGGCCGTATTAAGTCCCCCCAAAAAAAAGTCTTCAGAAGGGAAGATGGATGATCCAAGATGATAAAAAAAAAATATTTGTATCAGTTTATCACAACGTGAAGTAATCAGTAATATATCAATATGAGACTTACATTGTGGACAATACTTTCTCTGCTCGTAAGTATTAGTGACACATGTGTCTCCACAACACAGCAGATGACACCTAAAGAGGTTATCAGAGGAAGGAAGGAATTACAGGAAGAAAACTTAGTCTATTTTGACTCTCGAGTCCGTCTGACTTTGTTGTAAACACACACACACACCACACACACACACACACACACACACACACACACACACACACACACACACACACACACACACACACACACACACGCACACACACACACACACACGCACACACACCTTTTGATATTGTCAGTTAACGTTCGAATACACATAATGGAAAGGGTGTGTGTGTGTGTCTGCTCAGTCATGGAGACTTAATCTAGTGGAGAAATCTTGCCAGTGAATGTTGAAATTCCAGCACGGAACATTGTGTTGTCTTCTCTGTTGATTTGTTTAACTTAGCTTGGCCCCGCTGGAGGATAGGACAAGGGTAAATATCAGGAGAAAGTGCTAAGATCATAGGTCTATGTGGTGTTTGGGAAGTATGTTGGGAGAGCATAGGAGTTGGGACTTAATGACGAGAGCTAGAACTTGACGACAAGGAGCTAGGACTTGATGACAAGGAGCTAGGACTTGATGTCAAGGAGCTAGGACTTGACGACAAGGAGCTAGGACTTGACGACAAGGAGCTGAGACTTGATACCAAGGAGGTGGATATCTGAGGACATGTACCGAGGCTGGGGGGGGATAGGAAGAGAAGATAGTAGGTGGGATATGACAAGGACAAGAGAGTAGCTAGGATATGACATGCAGCTGGGACAGTATGACTCTCTCGCTCCCTTTTGTTCTCTCTATTCTGCAAAAAGAAGCCTTACAGTGGGCGTGGTTGAGCTTCCTGGTATTTGCGTGCGTGTGTGTGTGTGTGTGTGTGTGTGTGTGTGTGTGTGTGTGTGTGTGTGTGTGTGTGTGTGTGTGTGTGTGTGTGTGTGGTTGAGGGAATACTCGCCAAGATGAGCATTAGAAGTCAATCTCCGTCTTATAAATGCTTATCCACTATTCCCACCTTCGTGTAGATTGTTACTACTGGCCTAATGGCATTTCTAAATTACATTATTTTTTGTTTTACATCGTTCCATAATATATCATTTTGGACAATACTTCTTGATTTTATTTTATAAATTCTGTAAAGGATTTTCTATATCGTGATCATGTTACTCCCTGATCTTTAATTCCTCTGGAGTTTTTGTGGGGTTTTTTCCTGCAAGTTTTACGGGTTTATAATTGTCTCCCGTTGCTATGTCCCAGGTTCGATTCCCGGATAGGACGAAACCTTTGGGTACGTTTCCTGACACCTGATGTCTCTGTTCACCTAGGAGTAAATAGGTGCCTTTCTACCTAAGAATATGAGCAAAATGAGGTTAATTTATTCATCAATCAAGTTGAGAGACTATTGGGTATTCATCTAAGCCTGTCCTCACACTTAATGCTTCGCAATTTGGACGCTTTATGTGGCGTTTGATAGTGAGGTGAGGTGAGGTGAGGTGAGGTGAGGTGAGGTGAGGTGAGGTGAGGTGTGAGAGGTCTGGTCTATTGGCTTCTGAAACCCTATCTTTGTACCTCACACACTCATGCCCCTCTCTCTCTCTCTCTCTCTCTCTCTCTCTCTCTCTCTCTCTCTCTCTCTCTCTCTCTCTCTCTCTCTCTCTCTCTCTCTCTCTCTCTCTCTCTCTATCTCTCTCTCTCTCTCTCTCTCTCCTGACTTCCTTAATTGCAGCAATAGTCTCCGGGTTTCGACTTTACACATCTTTGCCTTTCACTTATTTACATAGCTCTTATCTTATTTACATAGCTCTTATCTTATTTACATAGCTCTTATCTTATTTACATAGCTCTTATCTTATTTACATATCTCTTTACTTATTCACGTAGCTCGTCTCTTATTTAAACGTCTGGATCTCTAGCTAACAATGAGACCAACTGTTCACCAGGTTTCAAGAAACCATTAGATAGTTACTAGGGGGGTTAGCAGAGTGGCTCTGTCTGGGGCCCCCCTCCATGCAGGGGGGCCAACTGGGCCCTTCAGGTGGGCCACGATTGTTAGGTTCATTAGTTCTCCATGTCTAAGATGCGCAGATGGTGCCTAGTTGTTCAGTCATCGTTCATGAATAGTTCATCATACTGCTTGTTAGTGAAACGGTTGAACGGGTTCATTGTTACTCGACTAACGGGCAGGAGTAATTCATCTTCAGGCTTCAGCCTCTATTCAATCTTTATCTCTCTTCCTCCTTCTTTCCTCCAATATATTCCCTTTCTGTCTCTGCTCCTCCAGGTTGCAATATCGTCTAATACGTTAAAAATGCGACGTATTCCTTTCGAACATTTAAACACCGTAATATTGACGTTCTGAATACCCTCTGAGAGGTTAGGTGAATTGCTTGCTTTCGTACGATGCTTGTTAGGCTAAACAGTTGTTTTTTTAACGTTTCTAGTTCGGCTAAAACAGTCGCGTTTTTTAACGGAGTGACAAATTAAGAGAACGGGCTATGTTACTATCGCTCAGACGTCACGACGTAACGGCTGTGACGTCACAGAGGGCGTGGGAAAAAAACAAAGACCGTGGGAAAAAAACATAGACCGTGGGAAAAAACATAGACCGTGGGAAAAAAAACATAGACCGTGGGAAAAAAACATAGACCGTGGGAAAAAAAACATAGACCGTGGGAAAAAAACATAGACCGTGGGAAAAAAACATAGACCGTGGGAATTAAAAATATACCGTTTCCGGTATTGTTGTTGCGACAAAGACAACCATTTTTTTTGTTTTTTCATATTGTTGTGCCTCGTTGTTCCAAGTTTCTTAGGCTTCTGCTGCTGCTCTTTCTACTGCTGTTCTGTTGCTGCTGTTCTGTTGCTGCTGTTCTGTTGCTGCTGCTCTGTTGCAGGTCATTGCAACTGTTGCCACCGTTATTTGAAAGTTTACAGAAATGACCGTCATGTGTGTAGTATAACGCTGGTTCGTAGCAGGTGTAGAGCAGTTGTAGAACAGCGTTAAACAGGTGTATAGTACGTGTTCAGATGTGCATAGCAGGAGTGTAGGACGTGTTTTAAGTGTGGTGCAGGTGTATAGTAGGAGTGGAGTAGATGTAGAAAAGTGTGTGAAGCAGATGTGGAGTTAATGTAGAGACTACGTGGAGCAGATGTGGAACAGGTGTGGGAGCAGGTTTGGACCTGCCTACACACCAGACTAAGCGGTGTCTGGACTCCCTGGTGGTTGAGACTCGTGGGGCTTCCTCTTCCAGCACGGGGCGGCCTCGGGGGGTAGAGGAAGGGAGAGAGAGAGAGAGAGAGAGAGAGAGAGAGAGAGAGAGAGAGAGAGAGAGAGAGAGAGAG